>NC_090725.1:298765482-298785482 GCF_036898095.1 Palaemon carinicauda | reverse complement strand
CTTGGGGAAAAGTACACCTTCCATTGGGGATAATAATGAATTAATGTTTTCTATTGCAAAGTTTATATTACAAATAAAGGAAATAAAGGATAAACATAGCCAAGTTGGAGGTAATTAATTTAGCTAACCTTAAATGGTATCCTAATCGGTTTCACTATCATAGAGGCTGTTATGCATCTTGGGGCGGGGCTTGGGACTCTGTAAATTACCCTATCTGCTAACAGTGGATTAGGATCCAGAAGCAGCAAACTTGAGAGAAAATGTCATACATTTTCTTTCAATGTTGGCGTAAGGATTTACTAATAACATTTGATTTCTCATTAATATGTTTTGCTAGATAGGTCATGGTAAATCTGGCCCCTTTCCAAGCTGGAGAACTTGAAGAGGTGGCAGCCTCACTCTGGGAGTAATGAGAGGAGACTTTGGTATTTTCCTGGGATGCAGCTTTTGGGTGCTCCTCCCAGGTTTGGTCTGCCTGCTAGGTCAATTATGACTCAGGTTTACGGTAGACAATTTACCGTTCCACGTGGATTTGGTCAGCTTGCCACCCAGTGGATGCCTTAATTATTGCCTAGATACTTAAAGCATAGGTCTGCTTCCCCTATGGTGATCCTGCTTAATGCTTTAACCTTTCTGGGAGTTTCTGCACTCATATCACTCTCTGTTCTTCCCAACCTGAGGAACTGGCAGTGTTTAGATCTTTGGAGTATTGGGTTCAGTAGAAAACTCATGGGGGTGTCAAGTTCTGTCCAGTCTTCCGTGTTGGTTGTCGGGGTAATCAGGCACGAGATGCAATTCCTAGGCTGAAATGAACATTTTTACATGCAGGGGGTTTGATCTTCCAATCTATGATCTGGAAATATAAAATTAAGCTACATTACCTTAATCAACTAGGTGGATTAAGGATTCACCCCTAAGGACATGCCTCCAGATACCACCTAAAGAGGTTATCTTGATAACATACAGGTCTGTCATTAACAGATTAGTCTTAGAGGCTAGTGATGTTCTTCTAGAAGGCAGTTTATTTGTGCAACTAATTTTCCTCGAGAACAGAAACAGTTAAATCCTCCTGCTCAGGCAGAGTCCCAAATCCATAGTCCTTTGGGATTTTTTTACATAGGAAAAAGGGCAATTGGAGGTACAGCAAATGGACCTGGGCACTGGTTGAGTCTTGTACAGGCAAATGATCTCATCAATGAATGTGCTCAGGCCAAGGGCCATCACCATCGTTTTCACAAAAGTTGGACTTTATATAGGTGGGGACACAGAATAGTTCCAATAGATCTGGGTTGGTCGTAGATCTCCAAACTACCTCCACGACACCAATTTTTATCAGACCATAGGCCAAGAACTCAGTGAGCTTGCAGCATTACGTAGAGAACAGGAGTATATCTCTATCTTTCCTGATTGTTTCCTAATTCTGACTCTGGGTCTGCTGTTCTTGGCCAAAAATTAAAAGCCTTTTCAGAGGCGAGACCCTCTTTACATTACAGCTCTAATACTGGGGGATGGTAACCTCTGCCTGCAATTATATCTGTAGAGAGCCACATCATCAAAACGTAGTCCATTCTAAAATACCAGACCATCAAGTCCCTTTCGACAGGGGCTGTCCGTATACTAATGCCTTTACTTTTGTTAAATTAGCTGATCTTTTTACTCCTAAAATCCGAAATATGAAAAAATTGCTTCTTCATTGACACATTTTTGCTAATATGCAATCAAAGGATATCTAGAGACTATGGGCATATGGTGTTTATAAGACACTACCTGAAATAAATACAATATAATCTCATACATACACTCGAAGAAACACATAACATAAATAAGTAAATAAATAAATATATATATATATATATATATATATATATATATATATATATATATATATATATATATATATATATATTAGAATTCACATTTATTCAAAAGTAACGTGGATAATGATACATCAGGAATCTATAAAGGAAAATTTATTTAATTTTGACATGTTTTTCTTCAATTACAAGATAATAAAAATTTATCAAAATACTTTTATGGAATATGTGATGTGGATATAAGCAACATTTGGTTACGAGCCATGTTTTTTTTTTTTTTTTTCTTTTTTCTCTGAAGTATGCTGCTAAAAAATTTTACAACACAAATCTAAAACATTAAAACCCCAAGAAATACCTTTTAAAATAGATGATATGTTCCAAGAAGTTTATCAATCTGAACTTGTGCCCATCGAACATTTGTAGAATAAAGCGTTTGGTAGAGAAATGAATGAATGAATGAATGATTTAAAGTTTTCAGGCATCCTGACATCTAAGGTCATTGACGCCGAAAAAAAGGCAAAGTCGTTAATCAGCTGACTAGACAGCTGTGGCTCGTATTTTCAAGCATTGATATATATATATATATATATATATATATATATATATATATATATATATATATATATATATATATATACATATATATATATATATATATATACTGTATATATATATATATATATATATATATAGATAGATATATGTGTGTGTGTATATATATATATACAGTATATATACATATGTGTGTATATATATACATATATATATGTGTATATATATATATATACAGTATATATACATGTGTGTGTATATATATATATATATATATATATATATATGTATATATATATATATATATATATATATATATATATATATGTGTGTGTGTGTGTGTGTGTGCGTGTGTCATAATTTCTTCAAGTGTCAAGTAACTTAGAAAATAATATCCATTCGGGAGTTAGAAAAGAACAGTGAATAAAAAAAAATATTTTTAGGAACGTCCCCTAAAATTTAGATAGATTTCTAAGCAAAGATTTTACTAATATTTCCAATAATAACAAGTTTCTTAACTAATTAATAGGGCTATATTCTCTTTTTTTAGTTTTTTTTTATTATTTAGTCCTATTTGATATTGCACTCATCTTACTTGTCAAATTGTACCATGGTAGTTTTAAATTTCTTGGAGGAACGAAAGGAAAAATATTTTAAATTGTTCTCTTGACACATTTATAGCTGGCTACCCTTGAAGGTTTAAAGGCCACTCAAGAATGGCAGAAGCAAGGAACAGCAACATTGCCCTATCAGGCAGGACAATGCCATACAGGCTGACCATATTACATATGATCAGCTCCCAAGCCTCCTCTCCATCCAGGCTAGGACCAGGGAGGGCTAGGCAATGGCTGATGAGGACTCAGAAAATAGACTTATAAGCTGCCCCAAAAACCCTCATCTTTAGCTCATAAGGATGGAGAGGTTGTGGCAACCAAAGGAATTAAAATCTGAGCGGGATTGAACCCAGTCTGGTAACAGCATGCAAGGACGCTCCCACCAGGCCACCACAACCCTTATACCAGGGCAAATTCGCAAGCATCCTCTATGGAAGTCTTTTAAATTCGGTAAAGATGTTCCGCCAAAAGTATAAGTGCCTCTGCTAAGAACGTTACTTCACTAACAGGAGCCATGTTGTCAACCTTTGAAATAAAAAGTGATTATTGTACTTAACTATATTTTCCTCATGTGATAAAAGAGCTCATTTTTTTCTCAACTCTGGTCTCCTAATAGCCTACTTTTATATTTATATTTAAGAAATATTCAGATCGTCAAAGGGCACTGGATCAATTACTAATGAAACTGTATGTACAGTCACTACAGCATAGCCCAAATCTGCCCATGGACCTGAGATTATTCTTACTTTTTCTTTAAAGATCAAAACTCAATACATAAATGGTAAAAATACCAAATGTCAATAGCCTTGTATCGACAGTTTTATATTTTTTTTGGGGGGGAGGGGGGTTAGATGCAAAATAATGGCTTAGAGCAAGTTCGATGTTTTCAAAATATGCAAAAATTCTTACCTACCGAGTACTTATAAGGAACTAAGTGGAAAGGTTTGTGTTTAGAATCTTTCTAATCATCCTCAGACTGAACTTTCTGGCTAAAGCCATAAGGATTATCAGCAATGTATGGGGTAGCTTCAAACCTGCTCGTTAGCTCTGTCTGCTCCTTAGCATCTTTTGGAAAACTATGTGGATTTTCTGCAATCTGAGGCACAGCTTCAAAACGGGACAGTCGTTGCTTTAGGTGTTCTCCTGTTTTCTGAACATGGCTACTAAAACCATAAGGATTGTTGGAAATTGACTCTAAGTTTTCAAATCTATCAGGCAAATTTGAAGACACCGACTTAACCACCTCTGAGAAGCCGTGTGGATTTTTAGTAATAGATGGGACAGTTTCCAAACGTAGATTTTTCGTCCAAAGATCTACTGGTAGATTTTACATCTGTATTGAAGCCATGCATTTAGTAGACTCAAATCTACTTGGAAGATCTGACGGACTATCAGTTTCAGAAAAGCCATATGGATTACTGGGAATAACAGCTACAGACTCGAACCGGGAAGACCTCAATTTCGGAGAGTATCCTATTTTCTTGGCTTCAGTACAAAAACCATACGGATTATCTGAGATATGGTCGACATTTTCAAATCTGCTTGATATTTATGAAGATAAAGTCTCAATTTTTTCCGAAAAGCCATATGGATTATTGGGTATTGAAGGTATATTTTCAAACGGGAGGGCTGTTCCCTTAATGACTCATCATTGTTCATAATTTTGGTGCTAAAACCATATGGGTTATTTGGTATTTTATCAGTTTCCTCAAACCTTACTGGAAGGCTTGAAATGGACGAAATATCTTCTGAAAATCCATAAGGGTTCTTTTCAATATAAGGTATGGACTCAAAGCGAGCAGATTTTTCCTTTAAATGGCCATCTAATCTTTGAACTTCAGTGCTAAATCCGTATGGGTTGCTTGGAATGTAATCAATATTTTCAAATCTAGCTGGGAGATCTGGTAAAGACTCCTGGACTTGCTCTGAAAAACCATATGGGTTCTTTGCAATACTGCCAATGGTAATGAAGCGAGAAGGTTTTTCACTTCGGAAACCTGGTGGTGATTTTACTATAGTACTGAAACCATAAGGATTATTTGCAATATAGGAGGTGTTTTCAAACCTGCTTGGAAGGCCCGAGATAGACTTATTTTTTTCTGAGAAACCATAAGGATTTGATGAAATATAAGCTACATTATCAAAACGAGATGATCTAACTTTAGGAGGTTCTTCCACAACTTGAACTTTGGTGCTAAAACCATATGGATTATTGGCAATATATTCTGTTTCCTCAAATCTGCTTGTTAGATTAGGTATTGCTTTTGTTGTTTGTGAAAAGCCATAAGGATTACCTGGTATCAAAGGTACTGTTTCAAATCGTGATGATCTTCCTTGCGGTGAAGAATCCTCAACTTGAGCTTTTGTACTAAAACCATAGGGATTATCGGGAATGTATTCAACGTTTTCGAACCTACTAGGAAGATTTGATACTTCTTTTGCTACTTGTGAAAACCCATAAGGATTATCTGGAATTAAAGGAATAGATTCAAATCGGGAAGATCTTTCTCTCGGTAATGTATCCTCACTTTTAGATTTAGTGCTAAAACCATAAGGGTTATCGGGAATGTATTTAATGTTTTCGAATCTACTAGGAAGATTTGATACTTCTTTTGCTACTTGTGAAAACCCATAAGGATTATTTGGAATTAAAGGAATAGATTCAAAACGTGATGATCTCTCTCTCGGTAAAGTATCTTCGCTTTTAGATTTAGTGCTAAAACCGTAGGGGTTATCGGGAATGTATTCGACGTTTTCGAACCTACTGGGAAGATTTGACACTTCTTTTGCTACTTGTGAAAACCCATAAGGATTATCTGGAATTAAAGGAATAGTTTCAAATCGTGATGATCTCTCTCTTGGTAAAGTATCTTCGCTTTTAGATTTAGTGCTAAAACCATAGGGGTTATCGGGAATGTATTCGACGTTTTCGAACCTACTGGGAAGATTTGACACTTCTTTTGCTACTTGTGAAAACCCATAAGGATTATCTGGAATTAAAGGAATAGATTCAAATCGTGATGATCTTTCTCTCGGTAAAGTATCTTCGCTTTTAGATTTAGTGCTAAAACCATAGGGGTTATCGGGAATGTATTCGACGTTTTCGAACCTACTGGGAAGATTTGACACTTCTTTTGCTACTTGTGAAAACCCATAAGGATTATCTGGAATTAAAGGAATAGATTCAAATCGTGATGATCTTTCTCTCGGTAAAGTATCTTCGCTTTTAGATTTAGTGCTAAAACCATAAGGGTTATCGGGAATGTATTCGACGTTTTCGAACCTACTAGGAAGATTTGACACTTCTTTTGCTACTTGTGAAAACCCATAAGGATTATTTGGAATTAAAGGAATAGATTCAAATCGTGATGATCTCTCTCTCGGTAAAGTATCTTCGCTTTTAGATTTAGTGCTAAAACCATAAGGGTTATCGGGAATGTATTCGACGTTTTCGAACCTACTGGGAAGATTTGACACTTCTTTTGCTACTTGTGAAAACCCATAAGGATTATTTGGAATTAAAGGAATAGATTCAAATCGTGATGATCTCTCTCGAGGTAAAGTATCCTCGCTTTTAGATTTAGTGCTAAAACCATAGGGGTTATCGGGAATGTATTCAACGTTTTCGAACCTACTAGGAAGATTTTTTACTTCTTTTGCTACTTGTGAAAACCCATAAGGATTATCTGGAATTAGTGGAATAGATTCAAATCGTGATGATCTCTCTCGAGGTAAAGTATCCTCGCTTTTAGATTTAGTGCTAAAACCGTAGGGGTTATCGGGAATGTATTCAACCTTCTCAAATCTGCTTGGTAAATCTGATAGTACTTTAGTGTTTTCTGCAAAGCCATATGGATTCTTTGCAATAAAGGGGATGTTCTCAAAGCGTGATGATCTTTTATTGAAAGATTCATCAACAGCTTGGATGTTTTGACTAAATCCGTATGGATTACTTGGTATATAATCAAAATTTTCAAACCTATCCGGTAGATCTGAAGAAATTTGTTTTATTTTTTCCGAGAAACCATAAGGATTTTTAGCTATGTGCTCAACATTCTCAAAACGGGAACTCCTTATCCTAGGGGGATCTACTTTTTTCTGAGCTTTGGTGCTAAAACCATAAGGATTATTAGCAATATATTGAACATTTTCAAACCTGCTAGGTAGATCTGATGTAGATTTTACATCTTGAGAGAATCCATATGGATTATCAAAAATATAAGGAGTACTTTCAAACCGAGAGGATCTTGCTCTTGTTACTTCCTCATTCTTTTTGACATCTAAACTGAATCCATAAGGATTAATTGGAATATATGCTAAGTTTTCAAATCTTGAGGGTAGAGCAGGATCAAGCAGCTTTATAGCTTCTGAAAATCCATAAGGATTTTTTGGTATATAAGAAATGGCTTCAAATCGAGAAGGCAGCTGCTTTGTAGAATCATCTGCTCTTTTAGATTCTGTGCTAAATCCGTAAGGATTGTTTGGGATTACCTTAACTTTAGTAAATCTATCTGGAAGCTCTCCTTTACGAGACACCTGATCTGAGAAACCATATGGATTCCTTGGAATGTATGCAACAGTCTCAAATCGAGATGATCTTTGTAAAGGGGAAGCGCTAACTCCTTGAACTTTTTGACTAAAACCATATGGATTATCAGGGATATATTCAATACTTTCAAACCTATCAGGGAGACTTTCCGATAGCACTTTGACAGTCTCTGAAAACCCATAAGGATTCTTTGAGATAATTGGAGAGCTTTCAAATCTTGACTGTCTTGATGCTGGGATATCCTCTTCCTGATTCACTCTCAAACTGAAACCATACGGGTTGTTTGGAATAGATTCGACGTTTTCAAACCTACTTGGATGATCAGTAACGACTGATTCAACTTTCTCAGAAAATCCATATGGATTTTTTGGAATAGAATCTACCGACTCAAAGCGTGTTGGTCTCGGACTGGGCAATATACCTTCAGTTTCAGACTTGGTACTAAAGCCATATGGGTTATCTGGGATAAGTCCTACATTCTCAAATCTACTTGGAGTATCTACTGACAGCAAAGTGGCCCTATCGGAAAAACCATATGGGTTTCTGGGAATGGAGGGAACTGGTTCAAACCGGGATGGTCTATTCTTAGTTTGACCTTCAACCTTGAACACTTGCTGGGTAAATCCATAGGGATTAGACCTAATAACTTTCACATCTTCAAACCTTGACTTTTCTAAATCAAGTTTCTTGATCTTTGTTGAGAAACCATAGGGATTCGATGGTATGTAAGCAACAGCTTCAAATCTAGTAGTTAGGTTTTTAATCTTGGTCTCTGGACTGTATTCAACGCTGCCATCAGGGTTTTCAGCAACGAAGGCCACTGGTAGAGGTGGGAAGCCAGGAAAGCCATACCTGATGAAGAAAGAAAAAGTTTAATAAATGTCAATTTACCTAAAAAATATAAATAACAAATTATCTTGCTACACTATAACTGATGTTTTACGCCTAAATTAATAGTAATAAAACAGTATGTTTCTATTCTTCAACTGAAAATAAAGAGAATATTCTAATATTACTGAAGTAATCCTCATAACTACACCTTGGATTTATAAATACAACGAAAATCCATCCATATTTTGGCAGAATGTTCACAATTCTTATACAAAATGACAATATTAAATAAGATTCAGGAATAAACAAAAAAGTTATCTGGAACCCAAAAATATTAATGGAAATTTGCTAGTGATGCCCTTTATTCCCCCTTGGAATAATGGATAGTGTTATGACAGGAATAACACATTGCAATTTTTTGCCTTCCATCATGGGAATTTATCAACTTTCAAAACTATCTTCGAAAGTGTAAAGCTTATTCACGCCCAAATGCCAGATCAAAAAAAAAAAAAAAAAAAAAAAAAAAAAAAATATACGCTTAATACTCAGATATGAGTGTGAAGCTATAAATGTAACACACCAAAGTTCCAAAATTTGTTAATAGCCTACATCACAACATAGGACAGGAACTTTGTGGTTAAGATCAATATGTGAATGTTCCCCTTTTTTTGTATTTGATCCCTTATAGAGAGGATTCGTAAAAAATGATCAGGCTTAAAAAAGTTCACGTTGTCCTCCTGTTTTGTTTTAACATTTGTAAAACTACTTTTCATAACCTAAATAATTGCAAAGTTATATTAGATTTATTTACCGTTTTGGATTATCTTCGCAGAAGGGGGGAGGATCTTGCAATCCCTCTCGCCAAAAATAAAAAATAAAATGTATATGTGTGGTTTTGGTTTCGTTCAATCGATTCATTTCTGAAACCTGTCATAGTACTCGTAATATGCGAAGCCGAAGTTTCTAAGCGAAAGAGAAAAACAAAATTGACTATAAAGGTCGCTAGTTAACAGGCCAACATAAAAACTTGTAGTGGTTCGCCTTAGATGTGAAACGATTATACAAAAGAGGCCTTCGGGCGCTAAATACCAGTTACTTTCATGTGAGACCTCGTACCCAGTACCCTACACCTTCCACGCCCAACATAGTTATTCCTTTCTCAATTGATATGAACTAGTTATTATACGTATCTGCATAAATAGTAATTGACTAAAACTGTCTTCTCTCTCATGGCAACAGTAGAAGATTGTGGTCCATGAACCTACAGTATTTATTTCTATATTTTCCACGCCCAACTTAGTTATTCCTTTCTCAATTGATATGAACTAGTTATTATACGTATCTGCATAAATAGTAATTGACTAAAACTGTCTTCTCTCTCATGGCAACAGTAGAAGATTGTGGTCCATGAACCTACAGTATTTATTTCTATATTTTCCACGCCCAACATAGTTATTCCTTTCTCAATTGATATGAACTAGTTATTATACGTATCTGCATAAATAGTAATTGACTAAAACTGTCTTCTCTCTCATGGCAACAGTAGAAGATTGTGGTCCATGAACCTACAGTATTTATTTCTATATTTTCCACGCCCAACTTAGTTATTCCTTTCTCAATTGATATGAACTAGTTATTATACGTATCTGCATAAATAGTAATTGACTAAAACTGTCTTCTCTCTCATGGCAACAGTAGAAGATTGTGGTCCATGAACCTACAGTATTTATTTCTATATTTTCCACGCCCAACTTAGTTATTCCTTTCTCAATTGATATGAACTAGTTATTATACGTATCTGCATAAATAGTAATTGACTAAAACTGTCTTCTCTCTCATGGCAACAGTAGAAGATTGTGGTCCATGAACCTACAGTATTTATTTCTATATTTTCCACGCCCAACATAGTTATTCCTTTCTCAATTGATATGAACTAGTTATTATACGTATCTGCATAAATAGTAATTGACTAAAACTGTCTTCTCTCTCATGGCAACAGTAGAAGATTGTGGTCCATGAACCTACAGTATTTATTTCTATATTTTCCACGCCCAACTTAGTTATTCCTTTCTCAATTGATATGAACTAGTTATTATACGTATCTGCATAAATAGTAATTGACTAAAACTGTCTTCTCTCTCATGGCAACAGTAGAAGATTGTGGTCCATGAACCTACAGTATTTATTTCTATATTTTCCACGCCCAACTTAGTTATTCCTTTCTCAATTGATATGAACTAGTTATTATACGTATCTGCATAAATAGTAATTGACTAAAACTGTCTTCTCTCTCATGGCAACAGTAGAAGATTGTGGTCCATGAACCTACAGTATTTATTTCTATATTTTCCACGCCCAACTTAGTTATTCCTTTCTCAATTGATATGAACTAGTTATTATACGTATCTGCATAAATAGTAATTGACTAAAACTGTCTTCTCTCTCATGGCAACAGTAGAAGATTGTGGTCCATGAACCTACAGTATTTATTTCTATATTTTCCACGCCCAACTTAGTTATTCCTTTCTCAATTGATATGAACTAGTTATTATACGTATCTGCATAAATAGTAATTGACTAAAACTGTCTTCTCTCTCATGGCAACAGTAGAAGATTGTGGTCCATGAACCTACAGTATTTATTTCTATATTTTCCACGCCCAACTTAGTTATTCCTTTCTCAATTGATATGAACTAGTTATTATACGTATCTGCATAAATAGTAATTGACTAAAACTGTCTTCTCTCTCATGGCAACAGTAGAAGATTGTGGTCCATGAACCTACAGTATTTATTTCTATATTTTCCACGCCCAACTTAGTTATTCCTTTCTCAATTGATATGAACTAGTTATTATACGTATCTGCATAAATAGTAATTGACTAAAACTGTCTTCTCTCTCATGGCAACAGTAGAAGATTGTGGTCCATGAACCTACAGTATTTATTTCTATATTTTCCACGCCCAACTTAGTTATTCCTTTCTCAATTGATATGAACTAGTTATTATACGTATCTGCATAAATAGTAATTGACTAAAACTGTCTTCTCTCTCATGGCAACAGTAGAAGATTGTGGTCCATGAACCTACAGTATTTATTTCTATATTTTCCACGCCCAACTTAGTTATTCCTTTCTCAATTGATATGAACTAGTTATTATACGTATCTGCATAAATAGTAATTGACTAAAACTGTCTTCTCTCTCATGGCAACAGTAGAAGATTGTGGTCCATGAACCTACAGTATTTATTTCTATATTTTCCACGCCCAACTTAGTTATTCCTTTCTCAATTGATATGAACTAGTTATTATACGTATCTGCATAAATAGTAATTGACTAAAACTGTCTTCTCTCTCATGGCAACAGTAGAAGATTGTGGTCCATGAACCTACAGTATTTATTTCTATATTTTCCACGCCCAACTTAGTTATTCCTTTCTCAATTGATATGAACTAGTTATTATACGTATCTGCATAAATAGTAATTGACTAAAACTGTCTTCTCTCTCATGGCAACAGTAGAAGATTGTGGTCCATGAACCTACAGTATTTATTTCTATATTTTCCACGCCCAACATAGTTATTCCTTTCTCAATTGATATGAACTAGTTATTATACGTATCTGCATAAATAGTAATTGACTAAAACTGTCTTCTCTCTCATGGCAACAGTAGAAGATTGTGGTCCATGAACCTACAGTATTTATTTCTATATTTTCCACGCCCAACTTAGTTATTCCTTTCTCAATTGATATGAACTAGTTATTATACGTATCTGCATAAATAGTAATTGACTAAAACTGTCTTCTCTCTCATGGCAACAGTAGAAGATTGTGGTCCATGAACCTACAGTATTTATTTCTATATTTTCCACGCCCAACATAGTTATTCCTTTCTCAATTGATATGAACTAGTTATTATACGTATCTGCATAAATAGTAATTGACTAAAACTGTCTTCTCTCTCATGGCAACAGTAGAAGACTGTGGTCCATGAACCTACATTATTTATTCCTGTATGTTAATTTTTTCTTGTATAAGTTAACCTTGCCATGGGTCACTATGACCTTCCTGTTTATCAACAATAAGAAATGAAGGCTTTACTAATAAGAACTCCTGATATCGCATTTAAAACATCTATTCTATGTAACTAGAAACTGAATATTAAATTTGATGTCCCCCCAAATTAATAATGAATACTAAGCGCAAATCCGATACAAAAATAAAATCCAATAATGTACTATGTAAGGGAGAAGAAATTGATTTGCAGTGAAAATAACAGCATACCTACACTGTTAAAAATATGCATTAAAAATGGTAAAAGCATGGCAACATTTATTCCAGGATTTTTACCTTTTTAAAAAAACGAATATATTGACGTAAAGGAGTGATATTACGGTCACCAACCCGTAAAAGATCATAAAGTAAGGTAGAATTACGGTCACCTGTATTTTACTAAAATACAGTTGAGAACAGTATATTTTTTAACAGAGAATTTCCGATATTAAAATTACGGTTTTTTTAACAATGTACGTTTGAAATATGACTTTGTCTACATTATGTATTTACTGTCAATCAAAGATTCTAAACTACTGTAGGTTCTGTATCAGATTATGAGGTAAAATCCCGATAAACAAGAGACTTCAGTTTTGAAAAAGCTTGCTTATATTGAGTGGCACATAGCAAAACATTCAAATTTCAAGTACATCTAAATGCTTTCTTACATAAATTATGTAATACTGACAGGTATATATATATATATATATATATATATATATATATATATATATATATATACATATATATATATATATATAAAATATATATATAGATAAATATAAAATCAAACTAAACATATACAAATACACACACACAAACACACACACACACACACATATATATATATATATATATCTATCTATCTATCTATCTATCTATATATATATCTATATATATATATATCTGGGTTGAAAATCATGATCTTTAAAAAAGACAAAATCAAGTAATTTGATTTAAATCAGATATTTTAAATCAATTTTTTTTATTCAAATATTTTTTTTTTCAATAAGACTTATTTCCTACTGCTGATTTTATGAGGTATTTTCTGGTATTAAAACCAAAACTCAGACTAATGATTTGATCGGAGCGGACACGCTATAGTAACTAGTATATACATACACAAAAACAAGCGTAACTGCATTAAAACAAAAATAAACAGCAATTTCATTTTAACATACAGTATAGAGTAAGAAATAAAACTGAAAACATATTAAGGACTGCTCCATGCGCGTACAATACTAGCAACAAAATATTTAATTCTATTTACCAAGGCACTTTCCCCAATTTTGGGAGGTAGCTGACATCAAACAAATGAACAAAAAGGGGACCTGTCCTCTCTCCGCTCCTCGCAGCCTGACGAGGGATTTAGCCAAGTTTGGCTGGTACTGCTGGGGTGCCACAGCCCACCCTACCCCGTTATACACCACAGATGAAGTTTCATACGCTGAATTCCCTAGTGCTGCTACCTCCGCAGTCACTAAGGAAGCAGCAGGGCCTACCGGAACTGTCACAATTGCTCGCCATTCATTCTTATTTCTAGCACGCTCTCTTGCCTCTCTCACATCTATCCTCCTATCACCCAGAGCTTTCTTCACTCCATCCATCCATCCAAACCTTTATCTTCCTCTTGTACTTCTCTCATCAACTCTTGCATTCATCTCTTTCTTTAGCAGACAGCCACTTTACATTCTCTCAACGTGGCTAAACCACCTCAACACATTCAAATCCACTCTAGCTGCTAACACATTTCTTACACTCGTTTTCACCCTCAATACTTCGTTTCTAACCCTATCTAATTGAGATAAACCAGCCATACTCCTCAGACACTTCACCTCGAACACATTCCATTTGTCTCTCTGTCCCTTTCATTCCCCACAACTCCGATCCATACATCACAGTTGGTAAAAGCACTTTTTCATACAGAACTCACTTTACATTCATGCATAACCCTCTCTTATTTACCACTCTCTTCACTGCTCCCAACATTTTGCATCCTTCATTCATTCTCCACAATTTGCTGCTACAACAGATCCCAAGTACTTAAACTGATCCTACTTCAAGTAAGTCTCCCTTCAACATGACATTCAACCTCGCACCACCATCCCTTCTCGTGCATCTCATAACCTTACTCTTACCCACATTAACTCTCAACTTCCTTCTCTCACATACCCTTCCAACATCTGTCGCTAATCGACCAAGCTTCTCTTCCGAGTCTGCAACCAGTACAGTATCATCTGCAAACAACAACTGATTTACCTCCCATTCATGATCACTCTCGTCTATTAATTCTAATCCTCGACCAAGCACTCAAGCATTTACCTCTCACCTCTCTCACCACTCTATCAACAAACAAGTTGAACTATGGTGACATCAAATATCCCTGTCTCAGACGCTCTCTCACTGGAAACCACTCGCTCACTTCATTTCCTATCCTAACACACTTTAATACCTTTTTAGAAACTTTTCACAGCTTGCAACAACCTTCCACCAATTCCATATAACCTCATCACATTCCAAATCGCTTCCCAATAAACTCTATCATACGTTTTCTCCAGATCCATAAACGTAACATAGACCTTCTTGCCTTTAGCTAAATATTTCTTGCAAATCTGCATAACTGTAAAAATCTGATTCATACATTAACTACCTCTTCTAAAACCACCCCGTACTTCTATGATTGCATTATGTGTTTCTTTTAATCCTATTAATCAGTACCCCACCATACACTTTTCAAACCACACTCAACAAACTAATACCCCTTGAATTACAACACTCATGCACATCTCCCTTACCCTTATATAGAGGTACAATACATGCACACACCCAGTCAACTGGTACCATTGACAACAAAGTAATTCCTATTAACGCTATTAAAAAAAAGACCTTTAAATTTTATATAATTGAAACAACTTCAATTCTTAAGAACAATAAGTTTACCAGAAATATTATAGCTATTATTAACTAGGATTTTGTTCACTTGTTGCAATACTTGCAAACAGCAACTTATTTTGGAAATTTTCTCTTTTTCAACGCAATTTCTGGGAGTATATTTCATTTTTATTCAAATCATGATTTTTTACTGATTTAAATTAATTTAAATCCCTTGAACTAAATAATTTGATTTAAATCAAACCAACCCTGATTTAAAGATTTGGTAGATTTGAGGATATTGGGAGCTAAATGGCAGGACAGGATCAGAAATGAAACTATAAGAGTTTACTCGAGTGCCATATGTGGATGAGATCATGATGAGGGGTAGATGGAGATGGTTTGGGCATGCCCTTCACACTCCCCAAGAGAGATTAGTTCACCAAACGTTCAGCTAGGCTCCAAAAGGCGCTAGAAGAGTTGGAAGACCCAGACCTACATGGCTGAGGACTATAAAGAGTAAAATACGAAATGATGATTGGAGAAGTATTGAATTAAAAGCTCAAGATAGAGGCGACTGGCGAAATCTAACCGAGGCCCTTTGCGTCAATAGGCGTAGGAGGAGATGATGATTGTGTGTGTGTGTGTGTGTGTGTGTGTATATATATATATATATATATATATATATATATATATATATATATATATATATATATATATATATATATATATATATATATATATATATATATATATATATACAGTACATATATCCGTACTGGAGGATGCCTTAAAGCCTAAGATCTCCAGCAATTGCATCTTACTTTCAAGACTGTATGCTCCACGTTCTTCCCCTGACACCCACATGAAACTTACACCAATGACAACTGGGTCAAATTGAAGGGGGACTATCCGGACTAAAAATGTCATGGTCAACCAGGATATTATCGACTCCATGTTCACCATACAAAAATTTTGAATATTGCAGTGAGATTGGGACGAGTTGACACATTTTGAAAACATTACTGCTAAAGAGGAGAACGAATCTTCCCTAAATAATAAAATACAAGTGACTGGATATATATGTATATATATATATATATATATATATATATATATATACATAGATATATATATATATATATATATATATATATATATATATTATATATATATATATAAAACATACAACACACATTATATATATATATATATATATATATGTGTGTGTATATATACATATATATATATATATATATATATATATATATATATGAAACATATAACATATAAATATATATACATATATATATATATATATATATATATATATATATATATATTATTAAAAGGAGTTTTAACAGCCCAATGAGTCAAGCTTGACTCTCACAGGGCTGGCCCGAAAAAAAAATCGGGATATAAAGAACCATAAGATTATCAAAAATCAATTGATAAGGAAAAAAATAAATAAATGAAAATAAAATAATTATATATATGCATATACAGTATATACTTATAATCTATATGAAACATATAACATATATATATATATATATATATATATATATATATATATATATATATATATATATATATATATATATATATATATACAATATATATATACCCGGTAAGACTGAGTGGCATTGCCAGGCGTAAAACTACTTGGTCTCTCTCTGTCCCTATGGTAGGGGGAGAAGGAATAATCATACCCTGGTGTGAGGGGGTGAAACCAAAACTGCCGTGGTGTAGTTAGGAAAGGGGGAGGGAGGGGGAAGGGTTGAATATGTGCGTGCTTACATATTCTTCTAAATAATTTTTGACAGGTCACGTACACCAGTATACAACAACAAAAAGTACAAGGAAATAAAGATCTGAATCATAAGTTGTACCTGATACCTTGTTCATATTTTTTTTTTTTTTTTTTTTTTTTTTGCTAATATGCAATTATGGTTTTAGAATTTTTCACCAATTTAGCATTATGTTCCCGTAATGTAAGATTATCATTGTCAATTGGATGTTGCAAAAGTTACTTAACAACATTTATTTCCATGTTGAGCTGATTGACATAAGGCTCTCGTCATAGAATACAGTATATGACAAGTCTATTTTACCGTTGTTAATGATGTTAAAATTCTTTATGTTTGATTCATTATTTCTCATATATAGTTTATCTCATTATTTCCTTTCCTCGCTGGGAATACTTGCCCTGTTGATGCCCTAGGGCTTGTGGCATCCTGTTTTTCCAACTAAGGCTGTAGTTCAGCTAGTACTGATAATGATACTCAGGCCACTGTTTTTCTATTGATTGAGCAGGTTTTTCTCAATTTTCTTAATGGCATTTACCCTTGACTCTCCTCATAATCTTATGGGCATCTGGTGCCCTTATAAGATAAGTCTTTTTTTACATTTCTCTTTACTAATGGATTCTAATATCAATATATGTTGGTTAGAAATCCATAATTATCTGTGCAAAGGAGACGTAGAACATATATCCCTTTCTGATTGGATATAGCTTAACGTGGTAAAAGGGTTTATGTACCGCCATGATCAGAAAAACTGTAATAGTCAGATCCATCCATACTAGGTTGGTATGCTGTGAGCGATCAGACGAAAGTCTCCCACTATCACCAATCTGCATTGGCCAGTGTGGTGATGAAAACTGGCCAAACCCCAAAAATGAATAAGAACATGTCTGAGGCCTTTGTCCTGCAGTGAACTTGAAACGGCTGCATTTGTTGTAGGTGTTATACGTTTATGTATGCATGTACGTTTGTGTGTGGGCGCGCGCGCGTGTGTATATATATATATATATATATATATATATGTATATATATATATATATACATATATATACCGGTATATATATATATATATATATATATATATATATATATATATATATATATATATATATATATATATATATATATACATTTATATTACACCCCACCCGCCGAGGGAATGGATCATAAGAAAACACGACCATTAATACAATAGTCCCTGACACTTTCAGCCTTTAAATGCTGAATTACGGACGAAACTTCCACACCAGTCGCTTGATACACCTATACAAAAACTTCATGAGCTGAAAAACAAAGCTCACTACTCCCACGGAGCCATTCGACCTTATTTTGAACGAATTCTTGCACTATCTGGCTATGAAGGGTCTCACTTACCTACATGCCTTTCACTCCATATGCCCAACCCCGCCTGGCTCTTCCTTCTACCTCCTGGCACTTCTATATCATACATGCTTTTCTCTTCCTTCTACCTCCTGGCACTTCTATATCATACATGCTTTTCTCTTCCTTCTACCGCCTGGCACTTCTATATCATACATGCTTTTCTCTTCCTTCTACCTCCTGGCACTTCTATATCATACATGCTTTTCTCTTCCTTCTACCTCCTGGCACTTCTATATCTTACATGCTTTTCTCTTCCTTCTACCTCCTGGCACTTCTATATCATACATGCTTTTCTCTTCCTTCTACCTCCTGGCACTTCTATATCATACATGCTTTTCTCTTCCTTCCACCTCCTGGCACTTCTATATCTTACATGCTTTTCTCTTCCTTCTACCTCCTGGCACTTCTATATCATACATGCTTTTCTCTTCCTTCTACCTCCTGGCACTTCTATAGCATACATGCTTTTCTCTAATCTGTTTCTGTCGATTCTTTCTACATGATCAAACCACCTCAAAATATTCTGACTCATCCTTTCACCCTATCCTAACCGTTTACAGCTTCTATTTTATAATATATATAACCATAAATATCATCATATCACTTCCTCTCGCAATACATGTATAAAGCATGCCGTATTTCTCAATGGCTGCAACATTTTTTCTTTCATTCAACATCAACATCTCAGTCCCATATAATGCGAACTGGATAAAACAATCCCTTCTTATGTTCCCATCTTGGTTTGCAAAGACGATTCAGGTCTTCTCCATGTTCTGTACACATCCTTGTGTCTTTCTCAATTCAATTATTGTGTCATTTATCGCTTCATTCTTCTTATATTCATCCGTTACAACTACACGCAGGTTTATTACACTCCTTATATTCTTCCACAGTCCATATTAATATTCACTGTTCCATCTTTCTAGTTTCTATTAATTCTCATAACCTTAACTCTCACATTCACCCTAAAATTTCTCCTTTAGCATACATTCACTCTTGTAGCAGTTTTTGCAGTCTCTTTACTGTCACAACTTAGCATATTATCATTTGCAATCAATAGCAGAAATAAAAGTATCCTTTGACTTGGCCCACTCGGCTATAAAGACAGATAAGATATTACTCCGAATCTGCCATTCTCTGTCCTCTTGAATTCAGGATTTGTGCTTTGAATCGACAAAACCTATCTCCATTAATACACCTGATTGGTAAGTATATAACACACGACCGTTTTATAACATCTCCATTAATACAGCTGATTGGTAAGTATATAAAACATGACCGTTTTATAACAGCTGTAATGCTGGAGATGGGTTGATTTCGATCTTTTATAAATCCTGAAATTGACAGGAACTCGGAAGGAACACTTTTTCTCTCTTTACATTCGAATCAACAACGTTGAGTTTTTACCCTCATTTCTTTGGCGCTAAGGTTCGAATCTCTTGCCGTGCAGAACTATTTATCATGAAAGTAATTTCCTCATGGGCCTGTGATTACATGGAAGAGCGAATTCAATATTAAAGGGTAGCT
>NC_090725.1:298562982-298752982 GCF_036898095.1 Palaemon carinicauda | reverse complement strand
CCTGATATCTAGTAGCGTTCATGACCTATATTATCATTATTATTATTTGCTAAGCTGCAACCCTAGTTGGAAAAGCAGGATTCTATAAGCCCAGGGGCTCCAACAGGGAAAACAGCCCAGTGAGGAAAGGAAACAAGGAAAAAAAATAATAGTTTTAAGAACAGCAACAATATTAAAATAAATATTTCTTATATAAACTATAAAAACTTTAACAAAACAAGAGGAGGAGAAACAAGAGAGAACAGTGTGCCCGAGTGTACCCTCAAGCAAGAGGGCTCTAACCCAAGGCAGTGGAAGACCATGGTACAGAGGTTATGGCACTACCCAAGACTTGAGAACAATGGTTTGATTTCGGAGTGTCCTTCTCCTAGAAGAGCTGCCTACCATAGCTTAAGAGTCCCTTCTACCCTTACCAAGAGGAAAGTAACCGCTGACCGGTTACAGAGCAGTACTTAACCCCTTGAGAAAGAAAAAAAATGTTTGGTAATCTCAGTGTTGTCAGGTGTATGAGGACAGAGGAGAATGTGTAAAGAATAGGCCAGACTATTTGGTGTATGTGTAGGCAAAGGGAAAATGAACCGTAACCAGAGAGAAGGATCCAATGTAGTACTGTCTGGCCAGTCAAAGGACCCCATAACTCTCTAGCGGTAGTATCTCAACGGGTGGTTGGTGCCCTGGCTGATTGGTTGGACAAGATAATTCTAACCAATCAGCGATCAGGAAACTTTTCCGAGCTAAAAGGGCACCGCTGCGAGTCGGTGCAAATATGCATCGCTAAAAGAAATGGACTATAGGTGTGTTATTGGATTGTAATTTGTCTCTCAGTGCTCAAATAATGTACGAAACAGTGGATATCATTTCAGAATATTTGCTTTTGCAAACTAACATCTGGATGAAAGTTCTATTAAGAAACTTATGAGTAACTAAGTTATTACTAGAATTGATTCCAGCAACGATTACATTTTAACTAAAGTATAACTTACGTTAAGAAGTTATAAAACATAAACAGAGGAGGAAGATTAATATTGGGTGTTCCATCCTAAGAAACCGTAGCGATTTAATTACACTAAGTTCCCAGTAAAACTAAAATAATTCTTAAGTTATAGACACTATGATGAAAGAGCCACATAAAGTAATGTCTTGCAACAAAAGCCCCAAAATAACCAACAAAGCATCAGACAAGGCTCCGTAAATTAAGAGGTTTAGTTCATCATAGTTAAATTATCATTCTGTGTTTTATATCTATCTATCTATCTATCTATATATATATATATATATATATATATATATGTGTGTGTGTGTGTGTGTGTGTGAAAGGTAAAATGCCACTTTCTCTAAAAAGAAAAGTACTTAATTGGATGATCCTACCAGAATGAACTTATGCATAAGAAACTTGAAATATTTACAACTCAAAGAGCTATGGAAAAATCAATCATGGGAATAACACTAAGAGACACAAAAGGAGCAACATGGATACGAGAGCAAACTAAAGCAGAGAATATTCTCACTTGTAAGAAAGGGAAATGGACAGGACATGTAATGAGAATGACAGATAATAGATGGACATTAAGAATAAGAGAATGGACCCCTAGGGATTATAAAAGAAGGCGAAGAAGAGAAGACGATGGGTCGATGAACTAAGGAAATGTGTGGGTGTGAACCAGTACAGAAAGACCATAGACACACCTAAGTGGAAGTACATGTCTGAGGGCTTTGTTCTGCAGTCGACAAGTAACAGCTGATCGACAATAACAGCTGATATTAAATATCATTATATCTTTTGTTTTTATGATAATTCCCACTGTACAATAGAAGTCACCCATTACGTATACATTTTCTTCTCAGTTGTTTGGTATCAGAAATTATTCTTTTATTCATTTAAACATGTGTCCCAATTCATGTTTTTTTCTTGTGATGCCTAAATTACACCCATTTAAACATTTTTATTTTTTTTATCATCCATTTTAACCCACCGAGCTTCATGGACACTGTTTTCACTTTTCATTTCCACGGTTATGTTTTCTAATTCTTTCTTTACTACAATCAACAATACGCCATTCAATTTCCTATCGTCATCAAACACACTATACGCGTCTAAATTCAACTTATCTACATCCTTCAAGCGGGTCTCATTAATTCAGATTATATCTGGCTTCACTTTCATTCTATTATCTCCTCTCGTGGGTCCAATTTTTATTTAATACCCTTATAGGGTAATAATGCAGTAAACCTTGAAAGACTTATAAAATCTTGCTTTCCGTTTTCGTCTGTCTTTTCTACAGAAAACGGCTCACTCAAGCTTGACTGTTTTGGAATTTGCCATTCCGCCTACACCAAGTTGCCTTGTAAGATTTTCCTCTCCCTATTTCTTGAATTATTTTATCCAGTTCCTCCATTTAGTAATTTCAAAACTTAATCTCGGTTTCCATAAGTTTTTTTTATTTCCTTTTTTTTTTTTTTTTGTAGATACTGTTGGCATATAAATTCCATCATCTTTGGGAGAGGATATGCGTCTTTAACGTTCCAACAAGAAGTACTGGATGAATATCGGAAAGGTAGCCTAACACACACACACACACACACACACACACATATATATATATATATATATATATATATATATATATATATATATATATATATATATATTTATATATATATACATATGTGTGTGTGTGTGTGTGTATATATATATATATATATATATATATATATATATATATATATATATATATATATATATATATATATATATATATATATATAAAAGATCATGGAAAAGTACAAGATGGCCATGTAGACATTGACATATCACATTAGCATCATTAATATTTGCTAAGCTACAACCCTACTTGGAAAAACAGGATGCTATAAGCCCAAGAGCCCCAACAGGGAAAAATAAAATGTTTTAAGAACAGTAAAAATATTGAAATAAATATTTCCTATATAACATATAAAACCTTTAACAAAAGAAGAGGAATTGAAACAAGACAGAATAGTGTGCCCGACTGTACCCTCAAGCAAGAGAACTCTAACCCAAGACAGTGGAAGACCATGGTGGAGAGGCTATGACACTACCCAAGATTAGAAAACAATGGTTTGATTTTGGAGTGTCCTTCTCCTAGAAGAGCTGCTTACCATAGCAAAAGAGTCTCTTCTACCCTTACAAAGAGGAAAGTTTGGTATAGATATATTCCAGTTTCAATTGAAAGATAAGCAATATTTCTGATAAGCAAAATGGGGTTATTTTCAAGGTACTATAATTTTCTGCAATGTAAAGACAGTCGTACACGGATAACGGATAGAATTGGCATTGTGTAACGTCTAACAGATTCTTGGAAATGAAGAAGTTCTGCGAATCCAGAATCTGAAGGGTTAGGTAACTTGCCCAAAACGAACAAAGAGAACTTAAGAAGGATACTGTTGCCAGATGTGTGAATATAACTGCCATCTTCAGATGTGAGAACTATATCCGTGGAATTATGCGTTCTCACCTTTATACGAACATGCGTAGTCTACAGACTACAGCATTTCCCACCTTATTATTTTGAGGAAAATGATGATGATGATGAGTCGTAAGAGGATGATGATAATGATGATGATGATGAGGGCAATATATCAAGATACAGCAGCTCATATTAAAAAGCACTGTAACTTAAATTCTGGTAAGTGTGAAAAGCAAAAGAATGTGTCTTTCCTTTAATAGTCGATGATTTAATGTACTACATTACCATTACTTTATTTATCGAGTTTGAAAATTCATCACTTTTTTATTGAATATTCACCATTCCTTAGGCCTCGATAGAGTATGCAAAAGGGAGAAAAAAAGGAAATAGATAATTCCAACGTTTGGCATTAAATATATATATATTTTTTTTTAAATTCCCACGCAATAAACAAAAGGATAATTTGATACGAGGCTCTCTGAGAGTAAGAAGAATTCTCACCTTTTATTCAATCAAACAATAACAATAACAATAATAGCGGGCAAACCCTCTTGTGTAAGAGAAAGAAGATAAGTTGAGGCTACAATTAATAACCAAACTAATTACCTTTGATCTAATTCTGACGAGAAATTAAAAAAAAAATTAACCCAAACTTGAGACCAATTAATTGACAGATTAATAAGCCCAACAGAATCTAGCTAAACGAGGCGAAGAAAGGGTTCGACAGCATCTGAGAAAATACGCAAAATTTCTAGACAGATACTATAGTCCATTTCTTTTAGCGATGCATATTTGTACAGACTCGCAGAGGTGCCCTTTTAGCTCGGAAAAGTTTCCTGATCGCTGATTGGTTAGAATTATCTTGTCCAACCAATCAGCGATCAGGAAACTTTTCCGAGCTAAAAGGGCACCGCTGCGAGTGGGTGCAAATATGCATCGCTAAAAGAAATGGACAATAGAATTTTAGTAATGTGATTTTACATACAAATTAGTAGCTAGGAGAAACCCTTGGTAGTAACTGCTTTCATTCAGTGTATTATTATTATCATTATTAAATGCTAAGCTATAACCCTAGTTGGAAAAGCAGTATGCTATAAGCCCAGGGGCCCCAACAGGGAAAATAGCCCAGTGAGGAAAGGAAATAAGGAAATAAACGATATAAAATATCTTAAAGAATAGTAACAACATTAAAATAAATATTTCCTAAATAAACTATAAAAAAAACTTTAACTAAACATGAAGAAGAGAAACTAGATAGAATAGTGTGACCGAGTGTACCCTCAAGCAAGAGAACTCTAACCCAGGAGAGTGGAAGACCATGGTACAGAGGCTATGGCAGTACCCAAGATTAGAGAACAGTGGTTTGATTTTGGAGTGGTCTTCTCCTAGAAGAGCTGCTTACCATAGCTAAAGAGTCTCTTCTACCCTTACCAAGAGGAAAGTAGCCACTGAACAACTACAGTGAAGAAGAATTGTTTGGTAATCTCAGTGTTGTCAGGTGTATGAGGACAGAGGAGAATCTGTAAAGAATTGGCCAGACAATTCGGCGTCTGTGTAGGCAAAGGGAAAGAACTGTAACCAAAGAGAAGGATCCAATGTAATACTGCCTGGCCAGTCAAAGGACTCCATAACACTCTAGCGGTAGTATCTCAACTTCCGTGTAATTAAGGCTGTTGTCTTCGCCAAAACAGAAGATTTTGCGAAGAGTATCTATTCACCCATGTCGTCTGTATTTTTAGCTTAGTTATTTATTTGTGAGCAACTTTGCACAAAAACTACAAAAACGATTTTGACCAAACTTGATAGTCATGTTGGGTATAACCCAAGGATGAATCTGTAACATTCTGGATAAAGTACATCAAAGTTCAAGTACGCAGAAATACTTTGAAAATAATCACAATTTTGAATAAATGGCAAACATGTTGTTTACTTTTTCAAGTGAACACCATTACGCAAAAACTACTGAACCAATTTCAGCGAAAGTTGGTAGACATGTGGAGTATGATCCAAAGACATATCCATTAGATTTTGAAGAGAATATATCGAAGTACAAATACGCAGTGGAGTTACGAGCAAAATAAGACTGCTTGCTATCTACTGAGTGGCCCTTTAGTTTATCTGTGGATGGTCTAGCTTTTGATAACTTTTATTTCATTTGTACCTTCAGGATTAACGTTTAAATTTTAATAATCTGCCTTCGAAAGGTGGCATAGCCGGTAACTACCGGGTTTACAGCTTATAATAAAAGTTTAGTTCCCATGTTCTTCAGCTTCACAGATAATCTATCCTATGTAAAGGATGAAAGTTTGTATTTGTACCGGGTCAAATCTTATACAACATGCACAAAGAACTAACTAAATGACGGTACCAGATCAGGAACAAGATATTTAATAGACAGCAAGTTTTTGCCCTACAAATTAAGATGAGATTCAGGAACTAAAGACCCGAGAGTAGAACAGTACTAGATACATGAGAGAATGAATAAGAAACAGACTGAACAAGTTTCTCAAAACTAAATGTGCAATCAAGAACCACACCTAAAATCTTAAAGACAGAGTTAAAGAAACATTAACATTGCAGAGATCTGGAAGAACCACTGTCCTCGACCTACTTACAATCATACTTTGAGTTTTGTTAGGGTTCAACTTCATAATTTGCATCATGCATTAGTTTTAACTAGATATCTATTAAGTGATTCTGCAACCCCCTATCTACATTCAGGAGGTGGAATTGAAGCAGAGAGAGTAGCATCATCTGCACATACGAGCTTTTTTTTCTACGCCAAACCCCAAGTGTAAGTCGTACAAATAGTAATAGGCCAAGAACACCCGATACTTCATTCCAATACTCATTATGGTGCCCACCAACAACTATTCTTTGCAATCTATTACTTAGAACTTCCATAATGATGCTAAGAAAAGACCCCCCTACTCCTAACTGTTTGAGTTTGAAGATAAATGCCTCATGATTAACACAGCCAAAGGCAGCACTGAAATCAAGGCCAACCATACGAAATACCCGTCCCCAAACAAGGAATTTCTGTACAGCATTGGAGTTTGTAAGAGCATCAGGTGCCCAAAGGCCTCTGCAAAAACCAAATTGTAAACTAGGTAATAGATGATTACCTAGGCGCTTTTGTCTGTTTTTGCCTAACACGCAAATGCAAATAAGTTGATGCTTGTGAGTGTCGATGAACGATATCAGAAGTTGATCATTTCCTCTTAAGAGGACCAAAGCCTTCGTTGTTTCTAAAGCGAGAATGTTCCCTAGCGTATACCAGTGATTGCATTCATTTTCTGGGTCGAGGTGATCGTGTGCAGAACACAGACCCCTTGTGGGATGTAATATAAATGATTGGTAATTGTGATACTTCATTCCAATACTCATTATGGTGCCCACCAACAACTATTCTTTGCAATCTATTACTTAGAACTTCCATAATGATGCTAAGAAAAGACCTCCCTACTCCTAACTGTTTGAGTTTGAAGATAAATGCCTCATGATTAACACAGCCAAAGGCAGCACTGAAATCAAGGCCAACCATACGAAATACCCGTCCCCAAACAAGGAATTTCTGTACAGCATTGGAGTTTGTAAGAGCATCAGGTGCCCAAAGGCCTCTGCAAAAACCAAATTGTAAACTAGGTAATAGATGATTACCTAGGCGCTTTTGTCTGTTTTTGCCTAACACGCAAATGCAAATAAGTTGATGCTTGTGAGTGTCGATGAACGATATCAGAAGTTGATCATTTCCTCTTAAGAGGACCAAAGCCTTCGTTGTTTCTAAAGCGAGAATGTTCCCTAGCGTATACCAGTGATTGCATTCATTTTCTGGGTCGAGGTGATCGTGTGCAGAACACAGACCCCTTGTGGGATGTAATATAAATGATTGGTAATTGTGATACTTTAATAGTGACCCACGCGGATGGCTTGCGCAGTACATTAAAAGAACAATTGCCAGAACAGAGGAGCAATGACATAATGCTTAATTAAGAGGGAAGCAAGCCACAGCATGGCAATGACCACTTAAGGGGTGCGAGATAAATCACGAGCAAATCACAGGCAATTATGATACTTTATCCCGCCAGTTATACGAACCACTTAGGCTATTCTTCCATAGAAAAAGAAAGTAGTAGTTTCTAGTGATTGGAAACATTATACAGTACATTTCTGAATATTATTGCTGTAAATCATTTGTTTTGGCTTTTACCTACCAATATAAAACTATTTCCTACAGGTATTTCCCATAATTGCTTTTATATAAGTGGTAGGAAAACTCATGAACGGGTGGTTTGCCCCAATTTCCATGGTCACACACAAAGGTAAATACATGATACTGAAATTTGTAGTCAAATACATTGACCAAATATTTTTCCTACCCGCTACCTAATATTTTATCCATTCCTGTTCAAGAGTTTTCCTACTCGCCCCATTAAAAACAATTTGGAGGGATCCCAGTCAGAAATAAGGATTTTGAGAGGGGAAACACCAAAAAATTATTGATTTGCAGCAATAATAATAGTTAGAAATAGTTATATAACTGACAGAAAATTAGGGGATAAAAATTACAGTACTTATAACATACATCAAGTATCTCAAATGGTTTTTGTTCCACCATGGCTTGCTTTGCTCCCACAAATAAACATAACCTCACTGCTCTTCTGTTCTGGCAAGCAGTTCAGGATGTGCTGCGCATGCCATCCCCGTGGGTCATTATTTCAGAGATATTTTTTACTTTCATATTAGCAACAATAGCTACATACTGAACAGAGACTGTTTTCAACATACTGCAATCAATTACCAAAATATTGCAATTGAAATTACTCAAAGGTTGAAAAATGGAATGTACTCCCCTCTTGGAGATGTCTTTTAAATGTCTTTATGTGATGGTAGTCATGCTAGAACTGAAGGGGAGGATGGGTAAAAACTGACAGTTGTAGAACAATATCTGGAACTTGTGTATAAATATTTGGAAGCTCTTAATTGCCGGCTAATGGTTACGTCATAAAAAAACCAGAACGGGTTGCAAAAGTGAATGTAAACATGCACAGTAACTCATAAATAGTCTCCCAAAAGTAAACAACTGACTTAGACAATGAAAGTGTTCACAATCTAATTGATCATAAGTTATTATGGCCCAGCCCCATTAGTCATACAGCGAAAAATGTCAAACAAGCTATCACTCTTCAATATCTTAATAATAACGTCCAGTCTCGCCCGACATTATCGTTTATCAACTGAAATTAATAAAGCACAAGATAGCGAGGTGGAAAAACATATGGTTCATGTATTTGACTGGAAATTATACAATAGTATCATAACGGTACTCTACAAGAGGATTATCCTACCTCTTTATTTTCAAGGCCTATATATGCCACTAAAGGGCTACTTCTGCCTGGGTGTATTTGTAGTTGGTTGTATAGCTGTCAACTGTCACAAATTCAGCATGAGACTCACGAATTTCAACCTCATGTCATGCACAAGCACTCGAGCAGATACCAAAATCTCATGCCTTGACAAAAAAAAAATCAACCACACACCAGGACATTTGCGAACTATGTAAATAAACTTGTGTAGTATGTGTATTATTCATAGCCATGACAGTTGCAGTTTAAAATAGTTGCTTTGCTTTGATAAAACCAAAAGGACAGTGTCCAGAAGTGTCTTACTTGAAATGTTGTGTTGTATTTTATGTTTATATCACATTAATTAAAAGTGGACAAGAACTTTAACTTTTAAATATGATTTTCTGACTATTTTCAACGTGATCATCATGAAAATTATCATGATCAATCCTGTGTCAAAAACTACCATAATTTCCAGACTGGATAATTATACACCAACATATTGTGTAAAGAAGGCAAGATAACACAAAAAAGGCCATGCAAGTGGATTAAATTCCTCTGTTGTATGTACAGTATTGCACTTTCAGAAAAAGCCCACCAGAAAGGAGAGAGAGAGAGAGTGGGAGGGTGAGTGAGGGAGTGTGAGGGTGGAGGAGGAGGAGGACAGAGAGAGAGAGAGAGAGAGAGAGAGAGAGAGAGAGAGAGAGAGAGAGAGAGAGAGAGAGAGAGAGAGCAGGAGGGTGAGTGAGGGAGCAGGAGGGTGGAAGCCTTTAAATGTCCCTCAAAAACTTTAAAAAATAGTTTCCGGAGACAACTACCCCCCCCCCCCACCTGACAAGGGGCCAGGACCCTAATTTAGTTATCTCGAATATTGACATTAGAAGGGGTTGCGGAGCCTTTATATGTCAGTGGCCAGTTCGTCCCTTGTGCATTAAAAATGGACATCAGCTAACCTCAACTTTCCCCCCTAACCTAACCTACAAGTTATGTCCTTACCTATTTACATATCGGGGGGCTAACGGCCCCCGGCAAGCCAACTTACACTGCCGTATACTAAGTTAGCCGTAATCATACATGCAGGTGACCGCTATCATACATACACCCTGGGGTTGCCAGCTCTGGACGTTTTTCGGGGGAAAATGTTTATCTCTGCCTAAACTACAATATCAGGAAGCTAGTTTTAAAATTTACAAAATATGATTTAGGGTTACCTTGCCAGAAGTGATGCTGATTGGGAAGCAAACACAGGGTAAGCTAACAGCTGTCTAAAGGGGGGGGGAGGGTTGCAGGTAGGAATGTAACCCCAGTAGATAAAGATATGGCCCATTATCGTAGGATATAGATGTATATATATTTCTGAAACTATTCATTTGCGATGGGAGCGAGTGTCATTTTCGAAGAGAGCGTAATTTTTTCTATAAGAAAAAGTAGTTGTTTTCCTAGGTTACATTGCCCTGTAATACACTACAATAAAACCCTTTAGGTAAGTTAGGTGGCTCTTGCTTTTGTTTCCCTTTTAAAAAGTTTTTTTTTTTTTTTTTTACACTTTTGGAATTTTAAAACTTATAAAATTAAAAAACATGAATTTCCACTAATTATTTTCACCAAAGTAGTTGAAAGTACCTACATATACACTAGGCACACTTCTAAATATCTTCATAAGGAATATTGTACTTAAGTACTTACCCACATTTTAAATACCCGGTGAGTCCCTACAAAGTACAAAGGTTCCCTCCAGCCTCAACATTCATCGAAAAAAATAAAGCACAACCCTATAAAAGGGTTAAATTATAGATAGTGACGGGATAACAGTTTAGGCAGCCAGCTTTCACTGAACTCTTGTCAAATTAATAAACCAAGTTACCAACCTTAAGTCGTAATATTCACGATGTCGTTCTTACAGTGTTTGTCAGCATCGTCATATATTTCTTGGGTTTCCTTTGAACTTCTCCACACTTAACACATAAATTGTATTACGAGTATCACTTCAAAATAAAACTTCACCGAATGTTTACATATTTCGTATGACCTGTTGCCTGTTGGCCAGGCCAAATCAGGGTCGCCACGTGCCAGTTTTCTAAACGAAAAAGGCCAACTTTTAAACAACGGAAGCTTTAAAAGGCCAAACCATTCGTAGAAAAGAAAAATAATTCTTATAATATCAATCGCAGAAATATTATACAGCAGGAAGCCGCCGGAGGGAACTTCCATTTGGACTTATTTTTACGGGTTTGTTTCTCGCACTCCATCAGACACTAAAAGTCTGTTCAGACAGGCCTTGGTGTGTGAAAATAATTTCTTTCCATGGACGACATGGCTAGAGCCCAAAAATAAATTTTATATACACCAAAATCCCTTTTATGGCCAATCAATTTCAAAAAGGCCAAATTGAGATATTTAGCACGAAAAATGCCATAATTGAGGGGTTTGGCATTAAAAAGGGCCAACCTGGCAACCCTGGGCCCAATACTAAGGACGACAGAGAATAACTAGCAAGACGTGACACTCGTAATCATTGTTGAATGGTCCTTCGATATGAAAGATTACCTTCCAAAAAATAACATTAATAAATCAACCATTCATAATTCAGATAATATATTAAATGACTATTTATAATATAAAACACAAGGAGGTTACCATTGCCCTTGAAATCAAAATAACGCCTTTCCTTAACTGGAAAGTTAATGTATCCAGAAGTGTCATAATTGAAGCTGGCTGGGCAGTTATATAAATTACTCCTCAAGAGATATATTCTATAATTTCATAAAATTTATGCTCCATAAATAAAGTGAAATGCAGAGCTTTTGCCTGTTATTCCTGTAATATTATCCAACATGTATCCTAAAGTGGTATTTACACGGTCTAACGATTCGTCGAACTCGGTTGTCGAACCTGCTTGTCAAACGGTTCGAAGAGATGGAGTCGGTCACAAACGCATAAGGTTTGTGGACAATAAAGCCCCGTCCACAGAAGAACTGGCTTTCTTCGAACCGCTCGACAAACGTGTTCGACATCCTAATACCTCGTTCACACGTTCGAACATCACTTCAAACACTTGTCTGTCGAACCGTTCGACCGTGTAACCAACCTTAATCTCGGAGTTCCGTCGAACCGACTAAAAGGAAGCGATAACATTGATGAAAAATAAGGGATATGGTTATTTTCGTTCAATGTCTAATAAAATTGCAAGATTTTTCCCTTAATAAATTTACCATTCACCATAAATTATTTAGCACATTTTTATAATTTTAATATTAATTTTTGTCACTACAATTAAATTTCGTAGGTCTAAAAATAACATATTTCTCAATTTCTCCATAGCTAAATCGATTTTAGAAAAATATTTTTGCATCCAATGTAGTCTCCTGTTAATGTTTTACCAACCCAAAACCGAAATCTTTAGGCAACCAAAGGGAAAAAACACCCATTGCATCAGTAGTTAAACACTGGATCTTCCTTCAGAAACTTCACTTGAATATGAGTTTTGGTATTAAGTTATTAACAGTAAGGTTAGAGTAAAGCACTTTAAAAACAGAAAATGTTGGGTATTATGTAGGCCTACAGTAACAAGGCCTAAAATTTTCGTAGTGTACTGTTTATAAATTTTATGCATTGCAGCATTATGACAAGACCCTGAAAAGATGGTATTCTGCAAAGGCTCCCAAGCTACTTGACACTGAATGGCCTCCCATGGTATTCAGCAAAGGCTCCCAAGCTACTTGACACTGAATGGCCTCCCATGGTATTCTGCAAAGGCTCCCAAGCTACTTGACACTGAATGGCCTCCCATGGTATTCAGCAAAGGCTCCCAAGCTACTTGACACTGAATGGCCTCCCATGGTATTCTGCAAAGGCTCCCAAGCTACTTGACACTGAATGGCCTCCCATGGTATTCTGCAAAGGCTCCCAAGCTACTTGACACCGAATGGCCTCCTATGGTATTCTGCAAAGGCTCCCAAGCTACTTGACACCGAATGTCCTCCTATGGTATTCTGCAAAGGCTCCCAAGCTACTTGACACTGAATGGCCTCCCATGGTATTCAGCAAAGGCTCCCAAGCTACTTGACACCGAATGGCCTCCTATGGTATTCTGCAAAGGCTCCCAAGCTACTCGACACCGAATGGCCTCCTATGGTATTCTGCAAAGGCTCCAAAGCTACTTGACACCGAATGGCCTCCTATGGTAATCTGCAAAGGCTCCCAAGCTACTTGACACTGAATGGCCTCCGAGACCCGAACCCCATATTCCATTCCAAACTAAGGCCAACAGGAGGGAGTGTACGGGTTATGAAAATTAAGACAAGAAATAAATTTCAGTCCATCCAAAATTACGATTCTATAAACAAATAGCTGAAATTCCTTAAAATTGTAGTAAACCATTCAATGCTAAAAAAAAAAATGAAATCAATAAAGAATATATTGATGACACTTTTCTCAGTATTTCATTTATATGGCAGAAGTGGTGTCACACAACAATGTGAGATTGCTGGGAATTGGAAAAAGAATTTGCAAAACAGAAGCTATACAATTAAAATCGTTCCTAAATCTTGCTCAAGTATCAAAGATAGTAATCGCATTTCTTTGTTTTCCAAAACTTTATCAGACAATACCCAGTATTACTTACATCGTACATAAAACAAGCACATTTAAAATAAATAAATTCCTGTTTAAAATGTTTATGGGGAAAATATGCTAATTTTTGTCATTAAGTTATTATAGTTTTATTACTGGAGTTTAGACTGGCTTCACACAAGACACTTTTCAGTGGACGGTGGCTGCCGCTTTATTGTGGTGCCTTTGAATCTTGGATAAGAGGAGCAAGAAGCTGTGAATACCCCACAACTAAAAATCACCTCTTGTGCTGGCATGTACCATGAAAACATGTTTCATTTTTCGCCACAGAACAGTGGCAGCCACCGTCCCCTGAAAAGTGGTCCTTGTGCGGGGGCCTTTAATTCTAGACTTTATGAATTTAATTGTTAAAGCTGGGCTTTTAAAAGAGAAATCTTAATCCACTTTTTCTCGTCTATGGAACCTTCATAAGAATAAGAAATAATCAACAAGTTTTTAGAATTCCAAAGAAGGACTGAAGTTGCTGATGGGGGTAGTGAGTTGGCCAGGGCACTAGCCACCCAATGAGATATTACCGCTAAAGAATTATTGGGTCCTTTGACTGGCCAAATAATAGCCTACTGCACTGGATCCCTCACTCTGGTTACGGGTCATTTTGTCTTTGCTTGCTCATACACCAAATAGTCTAGTCTATTCTTTTCACATTTTCCTCTGTCCTCATACACCTCATAAGTTGACAAAACATATTACCAAACAATTGTTTTTGCTGAAGGGGTTAACTACTGCACTGTAATTGTTCCATGGGTACATTCCTCTTGGTAAGGTAGAAGAGAGACTTGTCTATGGTATGCAGCTCTTCTAGGACACTACAAAATCAAACCATTGTTCTCTTGTCTTGGGAAGTGCCATAGCCTCTGTACCATGGCCTTCCACTGTCTTGATTAGAGTTCTCTTGCTTGAGGGTACACTAGAGCACATTATTCTATCTTATTTCTCTTCCTCCTGTTTTTTTTTTTGAAGTTTTTATAGATCTAATTTAATGTTGTTACTGTTCTTAGTGTACTGTATTTCATTTTGATTGTTTATTACTTCTCTTGTAGTTTTCTATGTCCTTGTTTCCTTTCCTCACTCGGTTATTTTTCCCTGTTGGAACTCTTGGGCTTATAGCATCTTGCTTTTCTGACTATGGTTGTAGCTTAGCTTGTAATAATAATAATAATACACCAGGCCCCTTGACACTACTGCACAATCAAATCTTCATTTTTCTAACAGGTTGCACATTTGCAAGAGGTAAAAAATCTGGAATCCGAGCCAGAAGGTGACAAATGCTTAGAGTGAGAGGGCGAAGAGTGGCCATAGTGTGGAGGTGATACGCAAATGGAGTGCACAGGAGAGGAATACCTAGAATGCGAGGGAGAAGCATGAATGCATAACCGTCTTGACATGATGGCAAATCGCAATAAAAAGGCGATGTGAAGATCACCTGGAGCATGATGGGGAGGTGCAACTAAAGCCCAAAGGGGGAGATCTCCGGGAGAGTCTTGGAGAGGAATGGCTGGAGCGTTATGGAGAAGATCTCTTGGAGTGCGATGGAGAAGATCACCTGGAGAAAAATGAAGATTGCCTGGAGTACACTGGAGATGATTGCCTAGAGCAGGAAGGAGAGGAGCACCTGGAGTGTGAGGGTGATTGATGGCTCAAAGTAGATGAGAAACATCTGTAGAAGCACTGATGGGAAGAACTGTGAAGTGAAGTAAAAGACGTCTCGTATGTCTCTGATAAGGTGAGGGTGAAGCAGGAGTGTGGGGGGTTCACGACTCAACTCCCTTAGTAGTCCTAGCAGGACCCCTAGAGAGAGTGACTTTTGCGCAAAGCGTAAGGGGAGGCGCCAACAGAAGAAATTTTTTGTGCGGAAGTTCTAGCAGGCGATGGTCTAGTAGCAGAAGGTCTGGCAGGAGTAAGTCCGGTTGGAGTGAAAGGTCCAGGAAGCGATGGAACAGCAGCAGACAAAATAAACGACAGCCTAAGGTAGGCCGGTCTATGATTTCCTTCTGAACAAGAGATATCATACCGAAACTGAAGAACAGCTTGACAAGAAGACTCCAAAAAGTCTTGAGGTTTTATTTAAGAAGATCTCACAGGAAGAAGAGCAGCAGCGTCAGGGATTTCTGGATGAACAGGATCTTCCAGTGGGAGAGGGCTAATGACAGCACCTGCTGAGGGAGCCTGCTGAGAAGACATCAATGGGACGATGACCTGCACACAATGTTTCTCATCCAAAACTGCTGAGGTTCATCTTCCAAAGGGGAATATGGGATGCCAAAGGAAGGCCAAAACAACTAAAGGGCATTAGATCTCTGAAACAAAAAGAAAAGATGATGGGAAATCACCTAGAGGAGGAGGCGCCAAATAACACTAGCAGAAACGACGAGGTCTACCAGACCCTGACTGCCCAGGCGTTAACTGACCACCTCTCTTACCTGAACTCTGTTAGGAGGAGGTTAACAGGGAAGAGTCTTAAGGGAGAGTTCTGTGGGAAGAAAAGGCAGACCACGACTTCTTGGATTCTGAGGAGGACACTGAAGTCAAAGAATCCCATTTGGCCTTCTTCTTCTTCCCCCTGCCTTTCAGCACCCACTGGAAGCATGGCCATTCCCTAGATTCATTAGAAAGTGAGGCTTTGGCATGACCAGTACAGCCTATGAAGATCTACCTTGACACTACTTATAAAGGTGTTGTAGGTTTTGGGTGGCAATCCAGGACATGTTAACATGATGAGTAGTCAAACAAATATACACACAAAAGCTGAAAGAGAAAGGAAAAATTTCTAAATGAAAAATTTCCAAAGATATTTTCAAGCAAAACTACTAAAGTTTCCAGCAGAGATGAACAAGTGTTTACTCTGATGGCTGAAATCCAATTGAGATTATAGTGAGCTACCATCTCTCAGCTGCTGGCAGGGTAATAACCTGCCATTGTTAACACCCTGTTAAAAATTTTAGCTGATGTATTCCAGCTTTTCTTTTATCATTTTCTTATAGCAAATAACAATGGTTTATATTCACATAGGAACAAATAGTAATGAGACACTAGTGGTTAAAGGAGGTGTTTGGTACAATTTCTTTAATGAATATCTCATATGTATCACATACCGTATATTACCGCTAGAGAGTTATTGGGTCGTTTGACTGGCCACAGTACTACATTCTCTTTAGTTACGGGGCATTTTCTGTTTGCCTACACATGCACCCAATAGTTTGGCCTATTCTTTACATATTCTCCTCTGTCCTCATACACCTCACAACACTGAGATTACCAAACAATTCTTCCTCGCTCAAGGGGTTAACTACTGCAACGTAATTGTTCAGTGGCTACTCTCCTCTTGGTAAGGGTAGAAGAGACTCTTTAGCTATGCTAAGCTGCTCTTCTAGGAGAAGGACACTCCAAAATCAAGCCATTGTTCTCTGGTCTTGGATAGTGCCATAGCCTCTGTACCATGGTCTTTCACTGTCTTGGGGTAGAGTTCTCTTGCTTGAGGGTACACTTGGCCACACTATTCTATCTTATTTCTCTTCCTATAGATATTTTTTTTAAGTTTTTATAGTTTATATATGAAATATTTATTTTAATGTTGTTACTGTTCTTAAAATATTTTATACTAATTGTTAATCACGTTTCTTGTAGTTTCCTTATTTCCTTTCCTCACTGGTCTATTTTCCCTGTTGGAGCATCGGGCTCAGGGCATTCTGCTTTTCAACTAGTATTGTAGCTTAGCAAGTAATAATAATAATAATAATAATAATAATAATAATAATAATAATAATAACAATAATAATAATAATAATAATGCATCAGTTTGATCTTTTGGATAATTTTTATAGGGATCATGTGCAAAAGATAGACACTCAGTTCTGTGCTCTCCCCCCCCCAACCTAAGAAAAAAAAATTGAAATCTTATCACTCCATTATTAGTGCCTTATAAGCAATGAAATTTTCATGGTAGAAAGTCTCAGTAGTAATGAACACTCTCTCGGTGGGGTTTTGTTAATTTCTTATCATTTTACTTTTTATAAATTTCTTAATATTTTGCCCAAAATTATAAATATGAAAAAGCAAAAGCTCTTATAGCTATTCAGAATCCTAAAATGTACATTGTTAAAAAAATTCCCTTTCTTTTTTTTTTATTCTTATTGATCGGTTTTTGATGTTGTTAAGAGTAAGAGTAAGGTTATGAGATGTACGAGAAGGGAAGGTGGTGCGAGGTTGAATGTCATGTTGAATGGAGAGTTACTTGAGGAGGTGGATCAGTTTAAGTACTTGGGGTCTGTTGTTGCAGCAAATGGTGGAGTGGAAGCAGATGTACGTCAGAGAGTGAATGAAGGTTGCAAAGTGTTGGGGGCAGTTAAGGGAGTAGTAAAAAATAGAGGGTTGGGCATGAATGTAAAGAGAGTTCTATATGAGAAAGTGATTGTACCAACTGTGATGTATGGATCCGAGTTGTGGGGAATGAAAGTGATGGAGAGACAGAAATTGAATGTGTTTGAGATGAAGTGTCTAAGGAGTATGGCTGGTGTATCTCGAGTAGATAGGGTTAGGAACGAAGTGGTGAGAGTGAGAACGGGTGTAAGAAATGAGTTAGCAGCTAGAGTGGATATGAATGTGTTGAGGTGGTTTGGCCATGTTGAGAGAATGGAAAATGGCTGTCTGCTAAAGAAGGTGATGAATGCAAGAGTTGATGGGAGAAGTACGAGAGGAAGGCCAAGGTTTGAGTGGATGGATGGAGTGAAGGAAGCTCTGGGTGATAGGAGGATAGATGTGAGAGAGGCAAGAGAGCCTGCTAGAAATAGGAATGAATGGCGAGCGATTGTGACGCAGTTCCGGTAGGCCCTGCTGCTTCCTCCGGTGCCTTAGATGACCGCGGAGGTAGCAGCAGTAGGGGATTCAGCAGTATGAAGCTTCATCTGTGGTGGATAATGTGGGAGGGTGGGCTGTGGCACCCTAGCAGTACCAGCTGATCTCGGTTGAGTCCCTTGTTAGGCTGGGAGGAACGTAGAGAGTAGAGGTCCCCTTTTTTGTTTTTGTTTCATTTGTTGATGTCGGCTACCCCCCAAAATTGGGGGAAGTGCCTTGGTATATGTATGTATGTAAGATTAAAATGTCAAAACCTATAGTTTTGTTTTACAACCTTTGGAAGTTTAGGAATGACTTTTCGTTGTTTGTCTGTCTGTTATACAGTATATCTATTACCATACATATTAAAGATTTTACGTATATGATGTTTAGTATTGTATTACGTATACAGTATATATGTTATTCATAATGCTTATTCTGTTTACTTTCGGATTATCTTTTCTTTATTTTATAATTTACTGTGTTATATTTTACTGTAACTTTAGGTTTTTGTCCCCTTGCTTTCCCAGCCCTGAAAAAAAGCCCTATCCCATCTAAGTATAATAAATCAGGATATGAAATTAATTTGTTTCAGAATGGCTTTCGTAACATGATTTTTTGTTTGAGTCGGGTTTTACATGTACATTGCCTAATTTGTTCCAAGCCCTACAAAAACACCGCATTAAAATTCATAATAAAACTACAGTATAACCACAATGAAATAGAGCCAAATACCTTTGAATCCTTCAATATACCTAACCTAACCATTAATATCTGCAAATGAAGTAGATGTTAGAACATAATGCAATAATAGATGGAAAATAATGAAAAAATTTATATGAAAATGTGGAATCTTACCTTTAGAGTAAGGCGATGTCTGAAAGTGAAAGAGGTGGCAGAGGAAGAGGGCAAACGGCAGAAAACATAAAAAAAATTACAGAAAACATTAACTCTTTACTTTATGAAACAAGTTAACAAGTGGCAGGAAACATTAACACTTAACTTTACAGAACACTTGAGATTAAATTTCTTTTTTTTTGCTTTGATGGCTTCTTTCTGCTCAAGGATGGTGCCCACTGTCGACGGATTTTGGCCATAATCCTTAGAAATCACACTCAACCGCGTGCCACTCTCATACTTTTTTATCATCTCCAGCTTCGTCTCCATAGAAAGCATCCTTCTCTTTTTACCTAGAACATCAGCAACATTCTTGGGACCCATGACTATAGAATTGCAGGTTGTATAAAGCAACACGAAAACTATAAGTACGAAAACAAAACCACCAATGAGAATTCAATCTGAACGATAGCATTGCCGAAACGAAATGACCGAGAGACAATGATACATAGCTGCATGATGGAAAACATGCTGACCAATAGGAGAACACGATTTTACTCACATCTGGGTAGGGCGATAACCAATGGGAGAGCAAAACGATGGCGGCAAGTATAAAGTTGTGTGGCGCGCGAATTATAAAATCATTCTTTGGCGGGCAGGCAAATTTTGTTTCGTATCCTGATTCCTTTTTCGTGATAGGGGAAAGAATCTTCATTTGTCTTTTCGTAGAGTGAGTTTTTCGTATACAAAATCTTTCGTATCGTGAGGTATTACTGTAGGCTACTATCTTGCTTAGACTGTGAATGTGTTTACTGGTCTTGGAAGGCAAAGGCTTGACTAATATTATATAAAGACAATGCATTGAAAAAATACAGCCAAGTAGCAAAATTCTGCCTACCAATAAACAGCGAGAATCGTAAAATCGAGTGTCAACTCAAGGAAGCTCGAATAACCGTCTCCAGTGAAAGCTAACTGCTTACTAATGGTAAATACTAATTAATTATTCTCTTAGCCTTGAATACCTTAAAGAATGAAATGTTTTTTAACGACAGAAATGGATGTTATGTAATTTTGTAGTTTAATTTAGAATCAGCACACGCTAGGTCAGCTAATTTCCTGTTAACAATCCAGTCCAATCCTTCGCCAACATCCCCAACTGTTCTATGAATTACAAAATCCACGAGGAGGATAATCAACATAGGTGACCACACATTCCCTTGGAGTACCCCATTGTTCACTGGAAATACATTTGATAGGATTCCACAACATTAACTTTGCACTTGCTACGCTCATGATTGATTGATTTGAGATTTTCTGGCATTCTGATATTGCTATGCTCATGAACAGACTTAAAAATAAAATTTACATATTTAAGAGGAACTCTATATTAACACAGGACTCTCCACAAAATTGGCCTGTGCACACTATCAAAGCTTTTTCATAGTACATAAATGCCATCAAACATGGATTTCTATATTCTACACATTGCTGCACCACATGTCTTAAAAGGAAAATTTGGTCATACAACCACCTTTTCTAAATCCTGCTTGTTCACCTCTCAGATTTTCATCAATCTTTTTCTCTAGTCTCATTAGAATGTGCATGCTATATATTTTCATGACAACTGATGTATGTGTGATGCCTCAGTAATTATTGCAATCAGTCAAATTTCCTTTTAAAGCCATTTTCACCAACACTACAGTTCTTATTAGCAGAACACCACAGGACTTGCAAAGCTTGTTTACCAGGAAGCATGAAATATCACATGAGGTTGAACTGAAAATAAATAGAAGACAGACAGATGATGAGAACAGAATATGCAATAGAAGATGAAATATCACTGGAAGGAGAAAGAATTAATGAGGTGGAATCATTTAAATATTCATTAACTATGATCTCTAATACAGGAGCTTTAGAATTTGAGTTTAATAAAAGATAGAAAAAAGCAAATCAGACAATGGCTAGGTTAAGTAAAATTTGGAAATCAAATCACCTGAAATTACATATAAATAGTGAGATTGGTGTTACTGTATGGACATGAGTCGTGGTATGACAATGAAACAAAATCAAACAGATTTTGTAGATTTGAGAACAAAGCCCTCAGAAGAATATTGGGAGTTAAATTCCAGCACAGAATTAGAAATGAAACTTTAAGAGAGATTACCTGAGTTCCATGTGGAAGAGATCATGGTGAGATGATGGATATGTTTTGGGCATGCTCTTCGTACTCCCCAAGAGAGATTAGTTCATCAAACTTTCAACTGGCCTCCACAAGGGACTAGGGTTGGAAGACTCAGACCTACATAGCTGAAGACTATGAAGCGTGAAGTAGGAGATGATGAATGGAGAAGTATTGATTTTAAAGCTCAAGATAGAGATGACTGGCAAAATCTAACTGAGACCCTTTGTGTCAATAGGCGTGGGAGGAGATGATGATGACGATGATTACTTTAGAATTTGCCGAGTATTGAATTATCCACATTTTTGCAGTGATGAGAGGGGTAACTCTGGGGGCTATAAGATCTAAAATATTGTGAATTTCTTAATAAAACTTGATATATGTGATGAAATCAATCCTTATCCTCTTGAAACTATAAGTAAATGGGGAGGAGGGTGGGCATGTATATGAACATCAGGAGTATAGAAATACAGTAATCAATTTTACTATTAAAATTCCAATTACTTCTAAGAACCTCATGTGGCTGACTCCCTTAACTTTGATGGTGAAACACCAGTGAAGGAAGAGGTAGGTCACTCAGAATTAAAATGACACAATAATTAAAATTCTACTCACCTGGCCTAAATCATTGGTAACATACCATCTCAAAATACTTTGAAATACAGGACTTCAGAATTTTTTCCTAAATATACTACTAATTTCTTATCTATATAACCACAACACCATATAAGTAAAAAAAAAATAACATGAAAATTACAAAATACCTAAACTCAAAAGGGTTATTAGACTACATCACTAGCAGCCACTATAGGAACTAGAGCCCATAAATCTTGATAAGAAATCCAGGGTACTTCAGGATATTGTAAGGTGAAAACCAACTTGGTACACCATTGAGCTGCCACCAAAACACTTTCCCAGGAATGAGTTTTGCATACAAATGGGTAGACTAGTTCTTGTGAGCGTTCCCAGCTGTAGCTTACACAGTTCTGAAATATTGTGTTCTGTGTTTTTCAAGATAACTTTTCCTTGTATTTCCAGTACTTTCTGTACATTCTCCAGACCCACTTACCTCAATGTCTCCAGCATCCTCTGCATGTTTTCCTGACTCACCTACCTCAGTATTTCCAGCACCCTCTGCAGGTTCTCCTACCTCTCCATTCCTTGCAATGCCTCTTCCCGTGTAAAGCTTATCACATGAAACTTTCATTTTTTCTTTATATTATGTGATAAATGTGGTTTTCAGTCTTAATAATATTTTCTTGTCCTAGATGATGTCTTTACAGCTGCATTAGTATAAGAGAGGGGCTTCAGTGCTTACATATTTAGATGTGTCCCAACTTAGTTCAAACTACAGTTGAAGTCCATCATGTCTCAGGAAATGACTTCCTCCATTAGTCCCCTGAACTTTGTCCTTGCACATAAAACAAGGATGCATCCTTGACTCTTGATGAATAGGAATGTGGATATAAGCATCATTTAGATCTATTAAAACTTGTTAGGCTGGGAGGAACGTAGAGAGTAGAGGTCCCCTCCCCCCTTTTTTTTTTTTTTTTTTCATTTGTTGATGTTGGCTACCCCCTAAAATTGGAGGAAGTGCCTTGGTATATGTATGTACAGGTATGTAAAACATACAATATTGCATCTTTATTGACGCTACGACAGATGTTGTGAGATTTCAATGAGAAGTTGGTCTTGTAACATGTAGGACCAATTTACAAGTTCCAAAGACCTTTGTAACTATAAACAGTGGATTGTAAAATCCTGGAGACTGAACAATTATCTCCACTATCAATTTCTTCTCTAGCAGTTTGCAAACTTCCTAACGCTAAGTCTGAGATTTTATAGGATTGTTGGTGTAGCTTGGAACTGGAACACAAGTTTTTTTTTCTAGTTTAAAAGGAAGTAGGGGGTCTGGGAGTGTCATTATGTGTGCAACAATTATTCAATTTTTTTATTTCTTCAGAATTCACTGGTGTGTCTTTTTCAACCCCTGTGAATGGTTAGGCATGACAGTATTGTATACTGTACTGTATTACCTTTGATCACATTATCGGAACAAGGTAGTCAAAATATTGGAATAGGTTAGGCTAACAGACTTGCAACACTTGTAGTGGACAGTGTAGAAGACAAGCCTACTGGCTAAACCTGAAACTCATTAATAATAACAGATGTGGTAGAGACGAGTCTAAGAGAAAACCTCTTTTGAAACAAAAGAAGATATACCCAAGTTGTCGGTTACACAGACACTACGTTATCATTATTAATATTATTACTACCTAAGCTACAACTTTATATGAAAAAGCACGAGGCTATAAGCCCAAGGGCTTCAACAAGGAAAAACAGCCCAATGAGGGAAGGAAATAAAGAAATAAATAAACTACAAGTAATGAACAATTAACACAAAATACTTTAAGATCAGTAACAACATGAAAACATTCACAGCAAGTTTGAACTATTGGAGTTTCGCCAATAAAATTTCAAGAATTAAATTTTAAGAATTAAATCTCATGCCCCTATGAGGAAAATTCTAACATTTGTTTCTCAAATACAAAACAACTAAATCTCAACACTTTACCAATTGTTTATTTTCGGCCGCCTATGACTCATGAAAGCAGCAACCCAAGAAATTAATCCAATGGCACTACTGTACTGTACAAACATTAATGAAAAACCTAATTTATCATTAACTTAACTTCACTTCTGAATTACATAGACAATGTGAATAACTACAATATAAATCTGAGAATCAAAATTTCAGGCTACAGTATACAGGTACTAGTATGTACTACATACTGGAGTGAATGGCACAAAGAAATGGATAAAAGCACACATAAACAGTTTGTTACCATTTCTATTTGTGTATGCCTCATAAAATAGGTTGAAAAGCATCTACGAGTATGTTTATACTTGATAAATACTCCCTCATAAAAGTTCTCTCATATCGTAGAGAACTGTTTCAAATGGAATAATACGAACTAAGATGGGATCCTGGCGTCCAGAACACGGATCCAATCAAAGTAATGTCCTTGTATTGGGTGGTTTTAAGAAAGGTGACCCATAAGTATCATCCATAAAAAATATAGATAAGAGTATAAGATGGAAATGAATATTTGCATGATTTAAAATGAGATATATCTTCATAATGAAATAAATTCCTAAATTTTACCAAATCTGGGATTAAAAAACTTTATCTTCAATCAGCTAGACTCATGAGAATTGAGACTCTCCTCTGTCTGTAATTCAGGGTTTATATAGTTGCACAAGAAGTTCAGCTATCCAGCAAGCATAAGACCTTTTGGATCAGGAATAAAGTTGCTAGGATTCAAGAAGACCGCAAACCTAGGCTAAAGTAAATAATGATTTGGTTGTGATGCAATTGCATATTAAGTCTGACTTTACCTATGGAAAAGCAAGTAGGATTCATTTTAATGCATCTTCCTAAAATTCATGTACTATTCTTTCACAGGAGATTTAAAAAAAAAAAAACTTCAAAAATATGTTATTTTCATTAGTAAAATAAATTTTTGAATATACTTACCCGGTGATCATATAGCTGTCAGCTCTGCTGCCCGACAGAAAAACCAAAGGACAAAATACGCCAGCGATCGCTATACAGGTGGGGGTGTACATCAACTGCGCCATCTGTCGAGCAGGTACTCAAGTACTCCATGTCAACACAGAACCAATTTTCTCCTCGGCCCACTGGGTCTCTATTGGGGAGGAAGGGAGGGTCCTTTAATCTATGATCACCGGGTAAGTATATTCAAAAATTTATTTTACTAATGAAAATAACATTTTTCAATATTAAACTTAGCCGGTGATCATATAGCTGATTCACACCCAGGGGGGTGGGTAGAGACCAGCATTACATGTTGACATTATTATGAGCTAAGTATTTTGTATTTCATTTTAGCAGTTATTCAAAATAACAAACATAAAATAAATAAGTACCTGGTAAGGAAGTCGACTTGAACAATTACTCTGCCTTTTTAAGTACGTCTTCCTTACTGAGCCTCGCGATCCTCATAGGATGCTGAGCGACTCCTAGGAGCTGAAGTATGAAGGGTTGCAACCCATACTAAAGGACCTCATCAAAACCTCTAATCTAGGCGCTTCTCAAGAAATGACTTTGACCACCCGCCAAATCAAGTAGGATGCGAAAGGCTTCTTAGCCTTCCGGACAACCCAAAAACAATAATAAAACATTTCAAGAGAAAGATTAAAAAAGGTTATGGAATTAGGGAATTGTAGTGGTTGAGCCCTCACCCACTACTGCACTCGTTGCTACGAATGGTCCCAGAGTGTAGCAGTTCTCGTAAAGAGACTGGACATTCTTAAGATAAAAAGACGCGAACACTGATTTGCTTTTCCAATAGGTTGCGTCGAATATACTTTGCAGAGATCTATTTTGTTTAAAGGCCACGGAAGTTGCGACAGCTCTAACTTCGTGTGTCCTTACCTTCAGCAAAGCTTGGTCTTCCTCATTCAGATGGGAATGAGCTTCTCGTATTAACAGTCTGATAAAATAGGATAAAGCATTCTTTGACATAGGCAAAGATGGATTCTTAACTGAACACCATAAAGCTTCAGACGGGCCTCGTAAAGGTTTTTAAATAGAACTTAAGAGCTCTTACAGGACATAAGACTCTTTCTAGTTCATTTCCAACTATACGATAAGTTTGGAATATCGAACGATATTGGTCAAGGCCGAGAAGGCAGCTCGTGTTTGGCTAGAAAACCAAGTTGTAGAACATGTAGCCGTTTCGGATGAGAATCCGATGTTCTTGCTGAAGGCATGAATCTCACTGACTCTTTTAGCTGTGGCTAAGCATATCAGGAAAAGAGTCTTAAAGGTGAGATCTTTCAGGGAGGCTGATTGTAGCGGTTCGAACCTGTCTGACATAAGGAATCTTAGAACCACGTCTAAATTCCAACCAGGTGTAACCAAACGACGCTCCTTCGTGGTCTCAAAAGACTTAAGGAGGTCCTGTAGATCTTTATTGTTGGAAAGATCTAAGCCTTTGTGACGGAAGACTGATGCCAACATGCTTCTGTAACCCTTGATAGTGGGAGCTGAAAGAGATCGTTCTTTCCTCAGATATAAGAGAAAGTCAGCTATTTGAGTTACAGAGGTACTGGTCGAGGATACGGATACTGACTTGCACCAGTTTCGGAAGATTTCCCACTTCGATTGGTAGACTCTAAGGGTGGATGTTCTCCTTGCTCTAGCAATCGCTCTGGTTGCCTCCTTCGAAAAGCCTCTAGCTCTCAAGAGTCTTTCGAAAGTCTGAAGGCAGTCAGACGAAGAGCGTGGAGGCCTTGGTGTACCTTCTTTACGCGTGGCTGACGTAGAAGGTCCACCCTTAGGGGAAGTGTTCTGGGAACGTCTACTAGCCATCGAAGTACCTCGGTGAGCCATTCTCTCGCGGGCCAGAGGGAAGCAACTAGCGTCAACCTTGTCCCTTCGTGAGAGGCGAACTTCTGCAGTACCTTGTTGACAATCTTGAACGGAGGGAATGCATATAGATCTAGATGTGACCAATCTAGTAGAAAGGCATCTATATGAACTGCTGCTGGGTCCGGGATTGGTGAGCAAAATATTGGGAGCCTCTTGGTCATCGAGGTTGCGAAGAGATCTATGGTTGGCTGGCTCCAGGTGGCCCAAAGTCTCTTGCATACATCCTTGTGGAGGGTCCATTCTGTTGGAATTATTTGTCCCTTCCGACTGAGACAATCTGCCATGACATTCAAGTTGCCTTGGATGAACCTCGTTACTAGTGAAATGTCTAGACCTTTCGACCAGGTGCAGAGGTCCCTAGTGATCTCGTACCATGTCAGAGAGTAGGTCCCTCCTTGCTTGGAGATGTACGCCAAAGCCGTGGTGTTGTCCGAGTTCACCTCCACCACTTTGCCTTGAAGGAGAGACCTGAAGCTTTTCCAGGTCAGACGTACTGCCAGTAGCTTCTTGCAGTTGAAATGCATTGTCCTTTGACTCGAGTTCCATAATCCCGAGCATTCCCTACCGTCTAATGTCGCACCCCAGCCTACGTCCGATGCGTCCGAGAAGAGAACGTGGTTGGGAGTCTGAACAGTCAGGGGAAGACCCTCTCTAAGGTTGATATAGTCCTTTCACCAAGTCAGACCAGACTTTATCTTTCCGGAAACCGGGATCGAGACCGCTTCTAGCGTCTTGTCCTTTTTCCAGTGAAAAGCTAGATGGTATAGAAGAGGACGGAGGTGTAGTCTTCCTAGTGACACAAATTGATCCACGGATGACAGTGTCCCTACCAGACTCATCCACAGCCTGACTGGGCAGCGTTCCTTCTTCAGCATCTTCTGGATGGATAGCAGGGCTGGGGGTTGATCGTCTTGTTCAGCAACGTCCTCATCAGAGGGTTCCTCATCCGAAACTGATGAGAAAACGGCAACGGAGTGGGCAACGTCTGACTCGCTGAATCCGGTCGCACTGGTGGATGCGTGACGGAGCCGGACGCAATATCATGGCACTGCTGCACAGTCTGTGAACTGTCAACAACCATGGGTGCGCGAGGAAGTACAGTGTCAACCCGAAACTGTCTAGACTGTCTGGGTTGTGCAGTCAACACCCTACCGGGTTGCTGAGGTTGACGCACTGCGTCACAACAAGTCACCTCTGCTGGTTGTTGAACGTCTTCCTAGTGACACACTGAACGTCAACAACCACCTCCGAGCGTCGCTTAACGTCAACGTGCGACTGGCAACCCACACTGGGTCGCATCGGTGGAGGAACCACCTCAACTGGCAGACGCGCGTAGGATACCTCAGCGTCAACAGGGCACACAACCAACTGGTTGGAAGGTTGTTGGCCAGAAGGTTCTTCTCCGTATTTAAGTCCTCTATCAAGGACACAAGCTTGGACTGCATGTCTTGCAGCAAAGCCCATTTAGGGTCTACGGGAGCAGGTGTGGCAACAGACGGGGTTAGCGACTGAGGCGGAACCATTTACCATCCCTGGAAGCCTTGTTATGTGTGACATAATAGTACAGCAAAACTTCAAAGGCTAGACAAAAGTTGAGAAGTTGACCTGTAAACAACTTGGAGCGTCTCCTGGCTAGGTGCCAGGGCGAGTCTACCAGAATTGAGAAGTCTACCTGGGCAGAGGCATGAACTCCCAAGCCGAGAACTTCTCTCGAGTCCTATCAAACTCTCGCTCTATAAGCCAGTTTAAAAGAAGGGAAATCAAAGGCTGTATCCCTAAAACTCCTCCTGGTGCAAAAACCAGTCGCCTAGCCAACGTAACGCTCTCTAGGAGAGCGAGAGAGCACTAGCTTAACAACAACGGCTTCGAAGTAGCTAGGCCTAGTGTAAGTTCTGACGTTAGGCGAACGAGGAGCAGCAGTTACAAGATCCGGACGAAGATCCTTAAAAAATCATCATGATTTAATTAAAGTCCATAGGAGGCTAAGCAGCTTAAGGCTCCTCTCCAAATGACAGAGTCCTCAAAGGAATATCAGTAGGAGGGAGAACAGCACTTTCTCATCTACAGGAACCTTGTCCGAGAAAAGCTAGGTTATCTCAGTGAGGGTCTCACTGGTGCAGTAGCAGCAGACCAGAAGGCAACGTTATGTAACTGCTTGACAGTCTGTGAACTGTCAAAAACTGAACTGTCAACCACACCAGGTGCGTGAGGACATACAGCACTGGTGCATTAGTAGCAGACCAGAAGGCAACGTCATGTAACTGCTTGACAGTCTGTGAGCTGGCAACAACCATAGCTGTGTGGGGAAGCAAAGCCTCTACTCCTGACTGACTAGTCTGCTGCGGGCGAGTAGCGGTAACCACAGTGGGTTGCGGAGGTTGACACACAGCGTCAAAACAAAGCAACTTAACTCCACCCTCCTGTTGTTGTGGTAACTCGCGAACGTCAACGGAGGGTAGCGTGCGTCTGTGAACGTCAACGTGCGGCTGGCAGGGTACACTGCGCATGGGTGGTGGAACTCTCACAGGCGGAGTGCGGGAGCAGGTAGCGTCAGTGTCTACTGTACGCACAACCGTGGTTGGTTGTAGGCTAACGGGTGCAGCGTCAACCTTCTCCGCACGATACTCCTGCATAAAAGATGCTAACTGTGTCTGCATAGACTGTAGCAAAGACCACTTAGGGTCTACAGCAGCAGGTGCGGCAACAGACGGTGTTACTGCCTGTTGCGGTACCACTTTGCCTCTCTTAGGAAGTGTGCAGTCATCGGAAGACTGCAGCGAGTCCGAACTGACCCAGTGGCTACACCTGGGCCGTTGGACTTGCGCGGAAGGGACCGACTTGCGCTTAATAAGCTGCGAGACCTTGGTCCAAGGTTTCTTACGAGAAACCTCTTCCGCAGACGAGAAGTAAATGGGCTCTCTCGTCTTTGTGTGGGTGGGGCGATCTTGGGTAGATACGCCCGAAACCACGGAGGGAAAAACGTCTGTTCGTTGATCAAGGCCTGACGAACCCATAAGTCGTTCGACATTACTTCTCCCCTGGGCTTGGGAGCTTGCAAGAGGTCCCGGACTAGGTGAACGACAGGCACGAACAGACGAACCCTCGGACGCAACACTGTAACACTTTGCGCATATCACTTTATCACTTCGATTTTCTGTTTTGCACTTATTTCACTGAAATCGAAATTAATACTAGCAAAAACAGAAAACATATATAAAGATAAAGAATTCAGTGGCTGGAAAAGAGACTAAACACTAGTTCAAATAAACTACGTTTACAATCTCTCACCGCACATAGCCTGGGGACAAGAATAAAACCCTAGAAACGTTTTACCTTCTTCCCCGTACAGCGACTAGGGAGGAGAGTAACACGAGAACAACGTTATCCGCTTGAACGGAACGTTTTTTCTCCTCTCTCTCCCTCCGTCTCTATCTCTCTCTCTCTTTCTCTCTTGATTTCGCACCTGAGAGAAGAGCCCAAATATATATCGTCAAAACATGTTATTTGGCTAAAGGAAAAAACTGAAAGGTTTTCCAAATAAAAAGTTCCTTTAATTTAGAATTTAAACCATTTAAGCTAAGAAAGAATGAACGAAACGTCAGAATCGATTTACTCTTACTGCAAAGTGAAACCGTGATACACTCTCTCTCTATCGTAACGATAGAGCGCATGTTGAACGTCCTGAACGTCAACAACTGCGTAGTCTAAAAAACTAAACGTTAGTTCATCTTTGAAAACAGTACGAGACTATCAAAGAAATTCTTTCATAAAACATTAAATTTAAAAAGTTTTAAATTCTTTAAAGGCTAAATACGATGTAACGGGCTCAACGTTGATTAACTCCGGTTCCAAGTTAGGACCGCCTACTATCAGGAAAGGTCGCATATAAACAAAACATAAAAATTTATTTTTATATGTTTATAATAAATGGAAAGTTAATCGAAGAGGCCTAATAAAGGCGGAGAGATATAAAATATATAGATCTATAACGTGTTAAGCAAAATTACTAAAAACCTAAACACACTTCCGTCTAAGGGAAGGGTCGGCCATTTAAAAGTGAAAGAGAGTCCATACTCTCTTTGTCACCATAATTAAATCTATCCAAAACGAGTTCAAGTTTTGATATGAAGATAAAACCCCTGCATAGCGAAAGCTCAAAACTGGAATAGTGTACTTCACCAAATAGTTGTGAAAACAAATCCAGTTAGTAACAGCGTATTTAGTAGGTCTTGCCAGTGGCACGACAGAGAGAAAATTGGTTCTGTGTTGACATGGAGTACTTGAGTACCTGCTCGACAGATGGCGCAGTTGATGTACACCCCCACCTGTATAGCGATCGCTGGCGTATTTTGTCCTTAGGTTTTTCTGTCGGGCAGCAGAGCTGACAGCTATATGATCACCGGCTAAGTTTAATATTGAAAAACAAAAGTTTACCTCTACTTGGTAACACTTTATTCCAGGAGATAAGATGAGCCTGTGCAAGAATTTGGTGTGGATCTTACTTGAGGGTACACTCAGACACACCATTCTATCTGTTTCCATATTTCCTTACCTCACTGTGATATTTTTCCTGTTGAAGCCCTTGGCCTTATAGCATTTTGATTTTGCAACTATGGTTGTAGCTTAGCAAGTAATGATAATAATAATTTAGCTGCACGCTACTTAGTCTATTCCTCTTGTCATAAATTCTTAGGACTATCTCCGCACTCCATGAAATATTACTTTTAACATTTCTCCCAAAGATTAAATACTATATTAATCACTAGTTCTATTTAGCTTTCTCTAAAACACCAACCAACATCTCTATCAAAAGTGAAAGCTGATAGTTTTAAATTGCAATCAACACTATCATGGAAGAAAACAGTACAAGTTTTATAAATTAAGACTGCTATTCACAGAACAGTAACTTTCAAGACTGCCAACCCTTTTAAAAACTTTACTACTCAGGATGGTCATAGACTTAAACTAACACCACTTCTTTCTTGGTGAGCTGAAAATATCAAAGAAGAGTTTTGCAAGTTTACTTCCTCAAAGAAAAATGAAAAGGGACATTACATATTTTAATTAAAGTTTGTACAAGAATTTGCATATAAAATATCTTAGTAATGCTTAATATACTGTGAAACAATTATGATGCAATGTACATTGAAATAAATTTACAAGATCACTATCACCATTTTCACAGAACTACAGTAATATCTGCTACCACTTCATTACATACAAGAGTAGTCTTAAAATTGTCTCAAAGTGATTTCACAAATTTAATTATAATTAATTTCACCATTATTTCTTCACTCTTTGATCTTCCTAAATACTTCTGGGTATTCACACACATGGATACCTAAAGTGGTATGATTTAATACAATGTATAAATTTTTTTTATTCAACATCCAAAACTCTCATAACAGGCCTTTATATGTCAATACCGTTTGTGTTCTGCTGTCTTCTAATCATCGTAAAATCTCTTGACCCTGAAAATTTAGAACAAGATTCTTAGTTCCCAGCAACTGGTAACGATTAGTATTAATTTTGGAAATGTCCAAAAATGCCAATAAACATTTAATTTAAACCAACATACGTAGTCTTTTATACAAATCAATCACTCATATATAATTTACTGCAGTTACACAAATGATTATCTGCCTCATTTTCTGTGTATATGGAAGGAGACAGAGATAAGTGAGGCTATGAGAAATCAAATATGACTACCGGATCTGCATTTGTTTTATCACAGACCAATCACATATACAGTATCCTAAATTACTACTGTATTAGGGTTGGAACTGCTGAATGCCCCCAAAAATGCGAGATCCCTAGTAAGCTCTTAGGGATTAGGAAAAGGCATTGGGATGGAAAACTTCCCAAAAGTTGATAGGCGTTTACATTAAGTTTTGTCAGGGGCAACCTTTTTCATAGAGTGCAGTTTTCAGATAGGTGTTGCAAAATGCAGTAAATACTGTAAAGAGAATACACTAAGCATACAAGGAAACATATCTCTTTGTTGCAAGAAATCTCACCAATTTAGTTACATCAACAAATTAATGGAACATTCCAAAAATATGCAATAACAGAACACTTTATTGTCCGGCAATGCGTTTGAGCCCCTCCAGCACATAATAGGAGACCTTAAACTCTACGGATACTAAAATTATTTGTGGATCTGGTACTTGTAAGTATACCATTAGGTACTGTAATGTAATGCACTGTAAATGTATTAAAATGATACACTACAGCACTATAATGAACTGTAATACAGTGATATAGTACAGTACATTACAATTTTATGATGATAATATTACCATCCTCCTTGCCTATCCAGGGTAAGTATAGTTTACGTATATGCATTTTTAAGGATTTCACCACCATGTTGTTCAGGCCAAATCACTGAATCGCCAAGAATAAACAAAGCATTATGAAGAATGCTGGCACCTTAAGGAACACATTACTCATTACTTACTCTGGAGGTTCATACCCAAGTGGAAAATTTAACTCTTATAGGATACTTGACTTTGGCAACTCAACTTGCAGGTCACCCTTATACTCACTGAGTGCGTGCTTTGCACACTGATACACTGACCCAAGAGCGGGGGAACAATACTCCTTTGGTAATCAGGTCATATTGGATTCCCTGTTCTAGCCTTAAACAAAAAAGTCCTTCAGACCCCACAACAATTCAACTCCCAAAACAATGATAACTAGATGGGCACTCAGTAGAGAGCAGGCCTCCGCCACGTCAGCTGATTTCTCGACCTTGACCTTGACTTTTGACCATAACATGTATTAATTGGCGTGGATGTTCATACAGTCTAATATGAACCAAGTTTGAAGTCTCTGTGACAAGGATGTCCAAAGGTGTGGCTGATTACGTGATATGGACATTTTGCTTGTCCATGACATTGACCTTTGCCCTTCCAAAATATAATAATTTCCAGCGCTTTACATAACAGTTTAAAATCCCTGCAAGTTTAATTACTTTACGGTTAAAATTGTGACAGAATGGTTGATAACCGGAATTTGACTTTTTGCTTGACCATGACCTTGGAGTCAACCTTGACCTCCAAATTTAAAATGCATTTATTAGAATGGATTTTCATGCACTTAAATATGAACGAGGTTTGAAGTCTCTGTGACAACTATGTCCAAATTTATGGTTGATCACATGAATTGGACATTTTGCTTGACCATGACTTTGACCTTTAACCTTGACCTTTCAAAATTTAATAATTTCCAGCTTTTTACATAACAGTAAATCCCTGCAAGTTTCATTACTATACAATTAAGACTGTGGCCAGGAAGCTGTTCACTAACAACACACAACCTCCTTCCAACTTTGTTGGCGGAGGTATTAACGATAATAAATACAGTACAGTAATGATAATGTAATTCCACAATACCATATTTTGTAGGTATAAAAATTTGCTTCTAATAAGTTAACTTATAACTTTCTTACATTTTATTCAAAATTATGCTCTTTATAATTTATATAGGATAAATTGGTAGCATAAGACATGAAAAACTCTAAAATTATCTTTAATTAGCTATATGGATTATAGTCTAATTTAAAATGAGCTCAGTATTTCTAATTAGTCAAAAGACAACATGATGATTATGAACTATAAAGTAATAATAGGTACTACAGATAGCCCTGCAAAAGAACAATGTAACAAAATGTACTATACTGTCTATCTCAAAGCTTTGATTTTCTACTGTATATCTTTCCCATTGGCTAATGTAAGATGACAATTTTCTAAACTGAGTGTCTTTTCATATGCTCTCATTGTTAGGAGGTAATGGAAGATACCAAACAAAATGATTATGAGCTATAAAGTAATCATGGGCTCTATAGATAACTCTGGGAAGGAACAAAAGTAACAAAATGTACTACTGTATATTCTCTCTCTACAGTATATCAAAGCTCTGATTATACAGTACGATAAACTATTATTATGAGACATGCCAACATATGCATATTTTCATGAGGCTCACTCAGCTCAAAAGTTCACTCGATAACTACCCCCACAATCTGACAATGAAAAAGCAGACTTGGACTGCTTAGATTTGTGTCAGGTAGTGTTTAAAGAGCACCTTACACCCAGACCATCTCTTAAAGCTCAGTATGTCCTGAAATTGCACATTGGCAATGAATGCAAGTGAAGAAGCATTTTTTTTCTCACATTGTGAATTTTAGGGATGGAGACAGAATCAGCTATCTTAATTGGGGAGGTCACTAGAATATGGATTGCCCCATTTGTGGGGGACTTATTGGTCTAGGTATTTTGAAACAAACCACCTTCTGAGGATGTGGATCTCTGTAAGTATAGTTGTAGGGTAGACACCGGACAACAGGTTACTATAGCCGAAATGCAAATCGGATCCTGTCCCTGAAGAGGCTTTTTGGTGAACAGGTCAATGCCCAGTTGGCCTGACTTTCTGCTAGGCAAAGATGTAGGGATCACTTCAAGCCTACAACTTAACTCTTGGCAAATGAGTGTGTCTACTAATACATTCCTCTTGCCAAGAATTTATCTGGCTGACAGCTACAAGGCATGGCTAGCTGCTCATATATGAACTTGCTTCGTCAACCAGCAAATGGGGAGGGAAATTAAGACTCATTGCTTGTTGACGTAAGCTACTACAGTAGTATTGTCATTCTTCAGCACTACCAAGTGCCTCATCCAATGTTCTTGGAATGCTTGCATTTCCAGGAAGTAGATATGTAATAGCTGCTACTCTGCTGACTACGCAACTGAGGTGACCAGGTTCCCCAGGTGTGCACTTATTACAATCCATACATCTTGAAATAAGGAAGAACAGATGATCTTGATCCTATGGTAAATGACTCCTGGAGTAGGCCAGGATCAACCTAGTGATAAAATCCACTAGGAGATATATTTCAGGCGAATACGTCCAACATAAGGCCAGTGTGAAAGCACGACTCAACACCTGGAGAGAAGTGCACAGTCGAAACACAGGGTCTTGAACTGATATACCACTCCATTTAGAAAGAAGAGGAGTATTTCCAGGAGGACTGATGGTGAGTATTTGAAATTAGTGTATGCATCTTTCAGATCCTGTGAAAGGATGAAGTCTCCTTCTCTGATGGAAGTCGGTACAGCTCATACCATTTCTATTCTGAACTTGGTTTGCTGAACTAACTACAGTAGTTCTGAGGAAAGAAGTTAATGATTGGTCTCCAGCTCTCAATTGACTTCACCAGGAGGAATCAACTGTAGAAGCCTGGGAATACATTTTGCACAACTTTGAGCTCATTTTACTCTAAAATCTTTTTCACCTCCGACAAGGCCAGGGCTTTAAGTGATATTGGAGGATTATTCAAGAATGCTATCAATCTTATAAAGTTAGCAAGTAACAGTACCAAAGGACACTCACTACACAAGACTTGGTCCCATGTTGATGCCAAGTTGATTGATTTCCAACTCTCAATTGACTTGTCCCTGGGAATACATTTTGAACAAGTTTGAGCTCATTTTTCTCTAAAATCTTTTTCACCTCCGATAAGGCCACGGCTTTGAGTGATATTGGAGGACTGGTCAAGAATGCTATCAATCCTATAAAGTTAGCAAGTAACAGTACCAAAGGACACTCGCTACTCAACGCTTGGTCCCACGTTGATGCCAAGTTGCCCAATGGCGTGACAGTCATTCCTCTACTCGTGGCAACAGGAGAGGGGCTAACACTAACTCCACTGTCCCTTTTTTTTCCTTTCTTCCCAAACTGGCCAGGTTAAGGGCTTTGAAAGGTCTGTGTATGAATAGGTCCCTTCTAAGTGGAAAAAATTGCTGGAGGTTCCGATAGGCACTTAGAGCTTTACTGCAGTTCCTGAAGCCAAGCTCGCAGTTGTCTTCGAAGGGCCAGAACCCTTGAAGGCTACTGCACAGGGGACGAAGGAACCCTGTGAAGCAGTCATTCATTTCTCCAATGATGCCTTGACGTCACTCATCGGAAAAAGTAACGGGACCTCCAGTACCAAAGTGTTTCTCAGCACAAGAGACCCCTCTGGACCAACTTTTCTTTAAAAATGGGACACTACGTTATCCCGTCTTTTCAAAGGGCAACTGGTTTGCTACTTGATTTGCCAGAAAGTTTACTGTCTTCCCAACAGACAGCAAGAACCTACTGTACTTAGTTACGGAGTCAGGGGTTTATAACTACCTCATCTGTGTGAGGTACATCATGGCACCTGACCACTGGTCAAGCCGCAAGACTACTTGAGAGGTGGCCATGGTAGAAGCAAGAGCCTCCATGGCCACCGATTCAGGAGCCGAGAGGGATGTGCCATTTGTTCAGAGTTTCTCCAAGGGAAGACTTTGTGACAGGGAAAATAGTCATGGGTCAACGGTGAAGGCGATGTTGTAAAAGTCTACGGATCATGGAACCTACGCTGCCTCAACAGTGCATGGGGTAGCATTTTGCTGGACAGGCTAGAAGCAAGTAACTTCTAAGATCCACAAATTTGGTTATTTACCTGGTTCAAGGCTGCACTAGCAAGGTTCGACCATGGTAGCTCCAGAAAGTCCTCCAACTTTGAGGGACACCAAAGTGCCAGTCAATGAGCAAAGATCTACCTGTCGCGCCCATTCTTTATGCCCTCACGAATAAGTGCCAGAAGCTCCACAAAGGAATTCCATCCATGGTTTTTTTTTTTTACTCTGTTGGCACCAGGCCAAGGTTTGGTGATATTGGGTCAGGAGAAGACTGAGCGCCCTTGTCACTTGCAAGGCTGAAAGGTCAGTAGGCCACTCAAGAGATATCTGTTTCACAAAGACAGAGCCAGTAATGTAATCAAGGGCCGATGATGGACCAGGCTGAGACCAGCTGAGGTCGAAATTGTAAAGACACTGGTCTCTGGCACCAATCAAAGTTGAGAGAGAAGTAATATCCTATAAACTTCCATCTTTTAATCGTGGCCATTCTCCCACCCACTTGTAACTATCTATATTATTATTAATACTAGCTAAGCTACAACCCTAGTTGGAAAAGCAAGATGCTATAAGCCCAAGGGCTCCAATAGGGAAAAATAGCCCAGTGAGGAAAGGAAATAAGGAAATAAATAAATGATGAGAATAAATTAACAATAAATAATTCTAAAAACTGTAACAACGTCAAAACAGATATGTCCTATATAAACTATTAACAACGTCAAAATCAGATATGTCATATATAAACTAAAAAAAGACTCATGTCAGCCTGGTCAACATGAAAACATTTGCTTCAACTTTGAACTTTTGAAGTTCTACTGATTCAACTACCCGATTAGGAAGATCCTTCCACAACTTGGTAACAGATGGAATAAAACTTTTAGAATACTGTGTAGTATTGAAACTCATGATGGAGAAGGCCTGGCTATTAGAATTAACTGTCAGCCTAGTATTACGAACAGGATGGAATTGTCCAGGGAGATCTGAATGTAAAGGATGGTCAGAGTTATGAAAAATCTTATGCAACATGCATAATGAACTAATTGAACGACGCTGCCAAAGATTAATATCTAGATCAGGAATAAGAAATTTAATAGACCGTAAGTTTCTGTCCAACAAATTAAGATGGGAATCAGCAGCTGAACACCAGACAGGAGAACAATACTCAAAACAAGATAGAATGCAAGAATTAAAAGCGCACAACGATGTCATCGAGAGATACTATCTTCTCTATTCGGTGTACCACAGTAACCCTGGCAAAAGAGAAGGGTGTGGCACTTGAATGTCATGGTATGAAGACTGAGGGAGGGTGATCAAGCTCCTCCTAAACCTAGCCGACAAAAACGATACTTGAGAATTTAGATTGGCTTAGCTTCCAGGGTAGCCATGTCAATCAACAAGACTGCAACCCAGGTCTGCATGGGGTCAGGTAGAAGCCGGGAGTTGTCAACTTTTCTCGAAAGAGAGACAAGATTCTCATGAGATTTCTTAGGATAGACATTTCTGGACTTCTTGAGAGAGGAAGCACCACAGTCAGAAAGAGAATGGGAGGAGGCAGAGGACAAGCGAAAAGGCTTCTTCCCCTTATTAAATTTCCTCTAAGGCTCTGAGCAGATGAATTGAGGTTTAAGTGATTATTCAGAACAACACTCACAGGGGCAGGAACTACTGGAATTTTACAATATGAACCTCAGCGCTGGGGGTCACTGTCACCGAGGAGTGATAGACACTACCTCTGATACTAGGAACATAGACACTAGCCTCGGAGAAAATGACACCGACATAAGGATTACTATAGGAGCCAAGGACCTAAGGGTCATAGTCACAGTGGTAATGGGCCCAGAGACAGGAACTTGGGATTCCTTTTTAGGCCTCACAGACACTAGTCTCACTGGAACCAGTGTCACTGGAGATTTCTTTTTCTTAGGCTTCATACACAATGGCTTCTCTAGCACTGGTGTTAATGGCACAGGGACAAGCACTAGGGATACCAGGGCAAAGTAGTCTCTACAATAAAAGTACAGTACTTCAATAAAGTTACTTAAGACCTACCTGAAATACTTAAAGAAGGCCACAATTTATTTTTCAATCCAACTTAATAGTAAAAGTCTGCAAAGCAGTGGAAAGCTTATATCATTATTATTATCACTAGCTAAGCTACAACCCTAGTTGGAAAAGCTGGATGCTGTAAGCCCAAGGGCTCCAACAATGAAAATAGTCCAGCAATGAAAGGAAATTAGGAAATAAATAAACTTTAAAAGAAGTAATGAACAATTAAAATAAAATTTTTGAAGAATTTAAACTCCACACACCATCAAAACCTGAAAAACTCGCCGATACAGATCTGACATCTCCGACTCATAACATGTATTATTATTATTATTACTATCCAAGCTACAACCCTAGTTGGAAAAGCAAGATACTATAAGCCCAGGGGCTCCAACAGGGAAAAATAGCCCAGTGAGGAAAGGAAATAAGGAAATAAATAAATGAAGAGAACAAATTAACAATAAATCATTCTAAAATAAGAAACAACGTCAAAACAGACATGTCATATAATAAACTATCAACAACATCAAAAACAAATATGTCATAAATAAACTATAAAAAGACTATGTCCGCATGGTCAACAAAAAAGCATTTGCTCCAACTTTGAACTTTTGAAGTTCCACTGATTCAACCACCCGATTAGGAAGATCATTCCACAACTTGGTCACAGCTGGAATAAAACTTCTAGAGTACTGCGTAGTATTGAGCCTCGTGATGGAGAAGGCCTGGCTATTAGAATTAACTGCCTGCCTAGTATTACGAACAGAATAGAATTGTCCAGGGAGATCTGAATGTAAAGGATGGTCAGAGTTGTGAAAAATCTTATGCAACATACATAATGAACTAATTGAACGACGGTGCCAGAGATTAATATCTAGATCAGGAATAAGAAATTTTATAGACCGTAAGTTTCTGTCCAACAAATTAAGATGAGAATCAGCAGCTGAACACCAGACAGGAGAACAATACTCAAAACAAGGTAGAATGAAAGAATTAAAACACTTCTTCAGAATAGATTGATCACCGAAAATCTTGAAAGACTTTCTCAATAAGCCTATTTTTTGTGAAATTGAAGAAGACACAGACCTTATATGTTTCTCAAAAGTAAATTTACTGTCGAGAATCACACCTAAAATTTTGAAAGAGTCATACATATTTAAAGAAACATTATCAATACTGAGATCCGGATGTTGAGGAACCACCGTCCTTGACCTACTTACAATCATACTTTGAGTCTTGTTAGGATTCAACTTCATACCCCATAATTTGCACCATGCACTAATTCTAGCTAAATCTCTATTAAGGGATTCACCAACCCTAGATCTACATTCAGGGGATGGAATTGATGCAAAGAGAGTAGCATCATCTGCATATGCAACAAGCTTGTTTTCTAGGCCAAACCACATGTCATGTGTATATAGTATGAAAAGTAATGGGCCAAGAACACTACCCAGTGGAACACCGGATATCACATTCCTATAATCACTATGGTGTCCATCAACAACAACTCTTTGAGATCTATTACTTAAAAAATCAATAATAATGCTAAGAAACGACCCACCCACTCCCAACTGTTTCAGTTTGAAAACAAGGGCCTCATGATTAACACGGTCAAAGACAGCACTAAAATCAAGGCCAATCATACGAACTTCCCGACCACAATCAAGGGATTTCTGTACAGCATTGGAGATTGTAAGAAGGGCATCACATGCTCCAAGGCCTTTACGAAAACCAAATCAGAGAACCATGCCAGGTACCCAGACAGCTTCAGAGGACCATCTCAGGTACCCAGACAGCTTCAAAGGACCATTTCAGTTATGCAGACATCTGTGCTGTTCTGTGCCAAAAGCCTTTTACTCAAAGGCAATATTGGATAGCCTCCAACCCTGAATTGCAAATGACTTCATAGATTTGTGATACTTCTGATGGTGAGGCTGACAATGAAGTGTGATTCATGGGAGTTTTTCTCTCAGGACCATGGCTTACAGTGCTAACAGATCAGGATACCATTAGGCTAAGCGGCATAAGATGGCATAATTTTCTTCAATGTGAACACACACCGCTGAAGAAGCCACAATCTACAAATCACAGAAAGAATTCATGACCCCTACAACCTGCTCTATGATCTCAACACAACCCTATTACATCATTCACCTTTCACAGAGCATTTATACACACATTTCTTCATCCTCTAGATGATGACAAACAAAGCTACAACACAAACCTCCTAGCTGCAAGTAAAAGAAAAATATAATTAACAGCCTTTGAGTAGGGAGCAACAGCATGTCTGTATGTGTTGCAGCCAATAACAAAAGTGGATGGAGTTACTAACCTATACGCACCACCTGTTGTTGACTACCGCGTTAATTAATTCAACGGTCGCTCTAGTTACACTGAAGATATTCCCTATTTTAAAGGACGAAATGTTTATGTATGCCTAGGAACAAATAAATATTAATGTGGAAAGTTAACTACTTTGTAAACTGAACACCATCTACAAACTAATGACACTTCTCAGCATAGAGGAAAAGATCATTTAAATATTTTTATAGTACTACTACACTTCCTCGACAAATCTCTTGGATGTTAATATTGTATTTTCAAGTTCAAAATATTAAAAAAAAATGTTTTGTGCTATCCTATCTATCTGTGAAGATAAAGTGATACAGTACTACAGTGATGCTACAATCTTAGAAAATAAGCAGTTGCTCAATCATAATAATACTTACCGAGTATTTAATGTTTTATTACTGCTCTGCTTACTTTTTAGCGTTTTTCTAACATAATTTTCAAGTTCAGTTTGACTGTCTTCATACCTTTTCAATTTTCTTCGTGGTATATGTCTCAATGAATATTTCCAGTCACCTGCAATACATTAAATCCATTAAACGTCAATAGCCCAGCTGCATTTCATAATACAATACCTGTATTAAAAAAAATTACTTTTTTGTCTAGAATAGATAAAAAAAATATAAACCTTACAATGCCTTGGGTTTAATATTCTTCAAAATACATAAATAAAATACCTTGATAAAAATGAAACAACTGTACAGAAAAATTTATAAAATTCTACATTTGTCCCATAACTGAAGCAACATGCCAAATTAAAAAAAAAATTTACATTTTTCCTAACTATGCAAACCTGAGTTCTTTAGTATAAGAGGATAACAGCGAAGCTGGAACACGGCCAATAAAACTTTTAACGAGGTGTAAACAATAGGCAGGTAGTTGGGAAGTGACTGCCTCCTCTGTAACTCACTGTAACCTCAATTGGATTGCAGATGGGACTTACGTTTAGGGTTGGTGATTGTGGGAAATTTCGAGTAAAGAACTCGGGTTTGTACGGTTAGTAAAGAACTCAGGTTTGTATGGTTAGCAAAAATACAAATTATTCTTAAAATCTGTTGTTTATTCCTACACAAATGCAACCCCCCATTCTTTACTATAGGAGGCTCACTCTTAGGCAGCAAGAAGTTCCTGTTCCAACTGGCTGGAAACTTTACCTGGGAACTTGAGACTCTAGCATTTGTGATGCTAAAAGAGTCGGGGTTCCTTACACCTCGTGAACCACAAGAAAGACTGCAGGAATCACGGCCTGTGCCTCATAGAGTTTTTTTTGAGCTGAAAATCCTTGTGATGTAGTCTGGCAAAGAGAATGATGCATTTTCTGAATCATGTTGTATGCCCAGTATGTCACACTCTCCCTCATAAGGAGTGTGGGGAAAAGACTCCTCCATACTTGAGTACAGAATAGCCGCAAGCTGAATTGGACATAACTTCATTGAGATTAAGTCCAGCTGACACAATTTCAAAACAGTACCCCAAAAGGATAGGGAAGGGTTAGTCATACTATCCTTTCATCCCACTCATATGTCCCCCTTGTCCTTGACCTTATAGTAATGTTCCTGTGAAAGGAGCCGAGATAACTATTCCACTTGCTGTGCAGCTGAAATTGGTCCTGAAGAAGGAATCCTGTGGGTCACATCGCGCAGGAATAGGACATTTAACTTCGACTGACATTTCTCTTCTCGTAAAACCTGCCACAGAGAGATTCTTGAAGGATGGCAAGTGGCTACTCAGCCAAGCTTGAGCACTCTTGGTCTGAGTTCCTTTCGAGGAAAGAATCGTAGCTCTGAATGCTAAGTGGTGAATCAGTCCAATGATTACTTCTTGGCAGTTCGCAGTCAGACCGGAGAGAACCAGGATTTGCATGTTGATAGATCCTGGTTTCTGACCCTCGATATCAGGTGTAAAGGAAGACGAGATTCGTCTTCAAATACTCTAGTAGAGGTAGTTACAGAGCATGGAAGTTTCCTTTAAGACCATGATTGGCTGGATGATTCTGTGATCAGAATGACAGAGCCAGCCCAAAAGTCCCTTTTTGTCCAATAAGGTAAAAATATCATCCAAGTCAATGAGGGGAGTACTGCTGAAAGAAGATTTCCCTTTATCATTATTATTATTAATTGCTACGCTACAACCTTAGTTGGAAAAGCATAATGCTATAAGCTCAGGAGCTCCAACAGGGAAAATAGCCCAGTGAGGAAAGGAAACAAGGAAAAATAAAATATTCTAAGAACAGAAACATTAAAATGAATATCTCCTATATAAACTATAAAATCTTTAAAAAAACAAGAGTAAGAGAAATAAAATAAAATAGTGTGCCCGAGTGTACCCTCAAGCAAGAAAACTCTAACCCAAGGCAGTGGAATACCATGGTATAGAGGCTACGGCACTACAAAAGACTAGAGAACAATAGTTTGATTTTGGAGTGTCCTCCTAGAAGAGCTGCTTATCATAGCTAAAGAGTCCCTTCTACCCTTACCAAGAGGAAAGTAGCCATTGAACAATTACAGTGCAGTAACCCCTTAGGTGAAGAAGAATTGTCTAGTAATCTTAGTGTTGCCAGGTGTATGAGACCTGAAGTGAATTTGTAAAGAATATGCCAGACTATTCGGTGTGTGTGTGTGTTTGTGTAGGCAAAGGGAAAATGAACCGTAACCAGAGAGAAGGTTCCAATGTAGTACTGCCTGGTCAGTCAAAAGACCTCATAACTCTCTAGTGGTAGTGTCTCAATGGGTGGCTGGTTCCCTGGCCAACCTACTACCCAGAGATTGTAGGTTGGCTAGAACACTAGCCACCCATTGAGATACTACCACTAGATAGTTATTGGGTCCTTTGACTAGCCAGACAATACTACAGTGGATCCCTCTCTCTGGTTACAACTCATTTTGTCTTTGCCTACATATTCACCAAATAGTCTGGCCTATTCTTTCCACATTCCCCTCTGTCCTCACACACCTGACGACACTGAGGTTACCAAACAATTCTTTGATCACGAGGTTCACAACTGCAATGTAATTGTTCAATGGCTACTTTCCTCTTGGTAAAGGAAAAAGAGACTCTTTAGGTATGGTAAGCAGCTCTTCTAGGAGAAGGACACTCCAAAATCAAACCATTGTTCTCTAGTCTTGGTTAGTGCCCATAGCCTCAGTGCTATGGACTTCCACTGTCTTGGACTAGAGTTCTCTTGCTTGAGAGTACACTCGGGCATGCTGTTCTATCTTATTTCTCTCCTTCTTGATTGTTTTTAAGTTTTTATAGTTTATACATGAAAGATCTAATTTAATGTTGTTACCATTCTTCAAATATTTTATATTTTTTATTGTTTATTACTTCTCTTGTAGTTTATTTCATTTTTCCCTTCCCTCACTGGGCTATTTTTTATGTTGAACCCCTTAGGCTTATAGCATCTTGCTTTCCCACCTATGGTTGTACTGTAGCTTAGCTTGTAATAATAGTAACAATAATAATAATAAAATATACAAAAGAGTTTGAGGGATTCACAGAGCACGAAAATCTTTGTGAAGTCTTTTTCCCTAAAAAAATTGTATGCTGTAGTAGATACCAAGCTTTGGTTCTAGCTCATCTTATGACTACAGAATTCAGTGCCAGGCAATCTCTGTTTAACCTAGTGCTTGTCATGTTCTTTTTAGAAGTGGGAGCGATAGTGAGATCCTAGTTGGCCACCTCTATGGTAGTAAACTACTGTGTAAGTCTATTAAGGAAACTTTTCAGAACACTGTTAGAGCAAAGTTTGAAGTGAGGTACCACATGCCTTTAATCTAGAAAAGATTGAGGTAGAGGAAGTCCTATACAGTGATCCCCTGTGCAAATAAATTCATCCCAAAGAACTAGTGGACAAAATCAAATTCAATATGGAGCCAATGGTAACTTCACTGCCAGAAAAATGGAAGAAAGGTTTTCGGCACATCCGAGAAAATAAAGCCTCCTTCCACATGGGTGCAGCCTATAAAAACCAGAAGTAGGGTAAAAAACAACCTGCGATTATGCCAGCTCCTTCTTCCCTACACCTAAGATTCATTGGGAGGAACAGGGACAGCAAGGCCACTCCACCCAATATGAGGCCCAAATCCCTGATCAGTCAGGTTTGTTTTACGGATTGAGGAGAGGCTTCTGGAGTAGTCGACAAGAAACAGAGGGGCTGGTAAGTCACATAGAGGCAAAGGACCTCATCAATGAGAGGCATCTGGTTGGGGTCGTCTCCATCTTTAGGAACGTTGGAAATTTTTTCAGTGGTTGCAGAGCGCAGTCTCAAGAGGTCTCGGTTGGTCAGGGATTTCAAAATCTCCTGCACAACTGTTTTTCATCAGACTAGAGCCTGGGAACTCAACTCTTTTGAAAGCAAGGCGCTGAAAAAGGGGAGTAATAGATAAGGCAGCTTCTTGAAACTATTGCACACTATTCAGTGTACCGAAGAAAAATTTCCCTAAGAGAAGAGTGATCCTCAACCTATCTCGTCTCAACAAGCATGTCAGATGTAACCCATTTAAAATGATCATCATCCAGTATGTTTTCCAATTGCTACACTGAGGGTATTAAACCTGCATTCTCTATCTAAGAAACACTTATTAGCATGTCCCTATTGCTCCCCACTTCTGACCTCACCGAGGGTTTTGGCTTGGGAGGGGGGTATACAAGTTCAAAGCAATGGCGTTAGCCACAATATCACCTCAAGTGTTTTCACAAATCTAGCAAGGTCAGTGGTTAAACTTCTGAGGCTGCAGGAAGTTTGGTCACAGCTTATGACTGAATTGAGCAGAAACAAAAGAATTACAGTCAGCCCTCCTTATTTGTGGGGGATAGATAACAGTGACAGGTGCAAAAATTGAGAATCCACAAATACATGCTGCCCTAGGGTGGGTTAACTCTCAACTACCAACACGCTGCCTATTGCCTACGTGCGGTTGACTAAGACACTAAGTAACTCACTGTACTGCCTGATATTGTTTTTACTTGGTTTCTACCAAAGTACAGTATAAGTATTGTATCAATGAATGAAAAACTTTTAGTAAGTATACAGTACATGTACATGCATACTACATACATAGTAAGACTACAGTACACATACCACAAGTCACCACCACACTTACGCATACATATAATATGCATAGTAACAACAAAACACTATTGTTCCTGTCTAACAACACTCACAGATACTGTAATGTATATTACTATAATATATGAAGAGTACTATCGCTACAGTACAGCATAATTAGCTAATGTAACACTCAAAAGTGTTCCCTGCTTTCTTGTTGTCGCTCGTCGCAAATAGATCGATCTGCAGTTCTGGGACTTGACTTGAGATGAAGGAGAATGATCCTGCATCTAGGGGCCATTCTGACTCTATCGGCGTGAGCCTGGATAGAGCGTCCGCCGTCACATTGCGGAACCCTTAGAGGTGAACTGCTGATAAGTGCCATCTCTTCTTCTCCGCCAGACGGAAGATGGCCAACATCACTTGGTTGATTTGGGGCAATCTCGAACCTTGACGATTCAGACATCTCATTATCACCTCGCTGTCTAGGACCAGTTTTATGAGGGCCGAGCAACAAGGAGCCAATTTCTTCAGCGTAAGGAAAACTGCCATGGCTTCCAGAATGTTGATGTGGAAGGTCTTGAATAGATTGAACCAAGTCCCTTTGACTTTCCGTTGGGAGAGTGACCTCCCTATCATTCCTTTGATGCATCTGTGGGGATGATGACTGAAGGTGGAGGTGGTTGTAAGGGTACCGATTTCTTCAGGTGCTTGGCCTCCGACCACGACTTGAGAAGTGATCGTAGTCGAGTCGGTGTTGGTCTTCTTAGATCTCTTCGAGCGTTTGAAGCATATCTTCTCCCGACTCCCGTTACATCCTTTAATTGTGCTCTAAGCACCAGGTCTGTCAATGATGCAAACTGAAGGGAGCCCAGCACTCTCTCCTGTTGGCGTCTTGATATCCGACTGGATTTTAGAAGTCTCTTGACAGATCCTGCTATCTCTCTCCTCTTCTTTGAAGGAATGGAGAGGCGGTGTGACTGTAAGTTCCAATGTATTCCAAGCCATTGAAACTTCTGAGCTGGAGATAGTCGAGACTTTTTGATGTTGATCTTGAATCCCAGATGTCCCAGAAACTGGATCACTTTCTTGGAGGCTTGCATGCATTCCATCTCAGATGCTGCCGACACCAGCCAATCGTCCAGGTAGGCTACTACCTGAACACCTTTTAGGCATAGTTGACGAACGACTACATTTGCAAGCTTCGTGAAGATCCTTGGGGCAGTGTTCAGCCCGAAGGGCATGGCTCTGAAGACGTATTTCTTCTTCTGTAGCCTGAATCCTGGGTAGGAGGAAAGTTGGCGATTGATTGGGATATACCAGTAGGCATCTGCCATGTCTATGGAGACTGTGTATGCCTCTTTGGGCAACAGGGTCCTTATGTGTTGAAGGGCTAACATCCTGAACTTGAAGTTTACTATGAACTTGTTGAGTGGCGACAAGTACAGAATGACTGAGTTTGTCCGAGTCCTTCTTGGGAACATAAAACAGCCTTCCTTGGAATTTGATGGACTTTGCCCTCTTTATTACTCTTTTGCTCAAGAGTTCTCGGATGTATTCTTCCAGAAAGGTGGAGGATTGGAAGAATTGAGGGGATGAGGGTGGAGCTGTGTTCCAGCTCCAACCTAGTCCGTTCTTGATCCGGCTGTGGGCCCAGGGATTGAAGGTCCAACGATCCCGAAATGAATATATTCTTCCTCCTACCAGAAGCATTTCATTTCTGTTGTTGACCGGAGGACTTGCCTCCTTGAACGCGTCCTCCCCTATTTCCTCTTCCTCTTGAGGGGCGTCTAGAGGACCCTCTAAATGTTCCTCTACTTTTCGGCCGAAAGGTAGTAGACTGACTCTCAAAGGCTGGGGTAAAGGCTGGTGACTGTCACCACTGGCTGGGGTACCAACTGGTAGGTGGGTTGAGGTTGTGCCACCACCTGGGGCACCGCGGTCGTGGGAAGATATTGTCTTTGTTGTTTAGCGGGGCGAGAAGACAACCTAGTCCTCTTTGTCTTCCTTTTTGGTTGGGGACCCTCATCCGGGGAAGACTTCCTCTTTTGTGACAAGCCCCACTTTTGGAGAAGGTTCCTATTCTCCGTGGCAGCCTCGTCAACTACTTTTTTGACCAATTCGGATGGGAAGAGGTCTTTTCCCCCAGATAGAAGATGATATTAGCTTCCTGGGTTCGTGTCTCACCGCAGCCGAGGCAAACACGAACTCCCTACAAGCCCTTCTGGCTTTGACGAAGCCATTTACAGTAGGTCTTTTGTTACAATGGCCATGTGTGTTTTGGCCACAACCATAAACATATCCGGGTTCTGGGGATCGCTTGCCATTGTCTCTAAGGTAGTCTGGAGGGACATAGAGGTGGCAAGCCTTTCTTTAGTCTCTTGCTCCCTACGCAAGAGAAACTGACAACTTAGGGAGGTTCTCTCCGAACTGGCGTCCAGCAATGTCTGCCTTCAACTTCCCGACTGAGAAGGTAAGATGTACTTCCTTCCAGTCCTTCTGGTCCATAGGCAAAGCTAGGGATAAAGGTCTACACTCCTTGAGTGTAGGGCAAGGTTTCCCTGCTTCTATTGCCTTCAATATGGACTTTTACCCTTTTTCCATGAAGGGGAAGGCCCGGGTAGATGAAGCAACAAAGGATGGATGCTTCTTGCTCAGAACCGGCACCTTTGAATTAGTGAAGCCCCTTTCCTTCAAGGTGGTTGTCAACAAAGCCTGTGCTTTGGAATGGTCAAAGACTATGACCTCTTTTGGCTCTGTCTCTTCCTTTGATGCTGGCCCCGTCTTCAGACGGATGAAGCAGTCTAGATAAGACTCAAAGCTGGGCCAAAATTCCACATCCTCAAAGGGGACTGATCCCAGCTTTTCAGAGATATAAATCTTTCCGGTTGTCATGGGCATGTACTCTGCATGCTTCCACGGTTTAACATCTGAACATGAAGGGAGTTCCTTCACGTTGAGTCTCTTGTGAGACCCACGGGATGCTGCAAGTTGGTGTATTTCCAACCTCAACGCAGCTTCCTTTTCAGCATTCTGTTTCTGCATCTGCTGCATCATTGTCATAATGGAAGACAGAGTCTTCCCTATGTCATCAGATGGAGGAGCAGATGACGTTAGGGGCAGGAACCGATGAAACCGAGACTGTTTCGACTTCTTCCTCCTCGGTATCAGGAGCCACAGTCGACTCCTCTTCTTGACCTCCTGCAAGAAGGTCCTTTTCTGTGTCTTCTGACACTTGTGACATCCTGTCATCTAGTTGGATGTCTTTCATTATGTCTGAGACATTCGACTCTACAGATATCTGGACGCAAGGGATCTCTGGGCGAGGCTGTGGTATTACAGCATCCTTAAAAGCTCTAGGGAAAAGATAGGCCTGTATCCTTTCGTTTGGAAGGTATGGCCCCGTGGTGTTCTTCTGGAAACCACGAACCTATCTACGCAGCTTCTGCCTTGCTGCATCCCTTGACTCCGCTGACTGGGGGTCATCGAAAGCCTCAGTAACAAAGGTTTTGCAAATCTTACATACCTGGGGGTGCCAATACTTCAGAGGTCCCTTGGTGATGGAACAGCGTGAGTGCGTCCTGCACACCTCCTGTCCGCAGAAGTTCTTACTCCGGACGTTGCAGAAGATGCTCTTACACTTAGGATGGTCCTCCTGTAAAGAGAGTAAAATAACATGAGTATACGGTGGTTCATCTCACTGGATAAACTATACAAATATTATCATAAATAATTGGTTTTTTTTTTTGCATATAGCTTAGGATAGATAAGCTAGAAATGAAATAGGAAAGACACATACATGTGTTTCCTGCCCAGCCGATTGCTGTGACCTCCCTCAAAATTAAATCCATAGGTCATTCTATTTTTAGAAAGCCTATTGGAAGATTTCTATCCTGTGAAGATAGGTAAGTATAACTTAATCTTAGCTTCCAGACGGTTTACGATTGAGGATCGTTATCACTGATCATTTATTAGTGTATAGAAAGAACTTAATTTCTTTATATTATATGGTATCAACAATAGGCTGCACATGACAACACAGAGTATGTTGAAAAAATAGACTACTGTATAATATATACTGTAGTTTTCTGTTTGCAGTATGATCTATATTGCAAATATACTGGCTACTGTATAGTCATATACTGTAGTTCCAGCCGGCATATGCCAGCAAGGCTAGCACCAGGGTACAGTACAGTCGATGTAGTCAGCTGTGGTGATGGTCAGCAGCTCGCCGACCGCCGGAAGATCGCCAGAAGACCGCTGGCCGTCGGCACACTATGCCAGCCGGCAAACTAGATAGTATCTACAGCGGTCGGCAGCCTCTCCGGCTGACGGCAGTTGGCCTACTAGGCCAGCCAACGATCTGCCAGTCCATGTAGTGGCTTGCAATCTGAGTTCAGCCGGCTCTTTGCCTACCAAGTCAATTATGCCGGCGGATCTTAGGCTACCAACACGCAAGTCTAGACAGCACATTGCTAACTAGGGTGCAGCTGCCGGTAGATAGACCCGGCGGTACTAGCCAATAGAGAGAGAAAAAGCATGGAGTGAAGGATAGTGTAAGAGCTCTGCCTTACTGCCTTCTTCCAGAATGAGAGTTCAAATGGAAGGGGAGAATATATTATTCAGGCTTCCACCCATTCACAACTACTGCCGGTCTCTGCTGGCACAGGTTATGAATGGTAGTCCAAGAGAGGACTGAAGAACACTCTACAGCAAAGGGATCTTCTGCTGGCAGCCGGCCCAACTCACTCGGAGCACTATGTCCGTAAGAGAGAGCTGAGCGACCATGCCACTACAGACAGAAGTCCAAGCCAGCCCCACAACCTGCCGGTAATCGATGCGACTGCAGGACGATGGCCAAAGGCATTGCTACGGCTAGGCCACCGCCAAAGGACAGAGTGGGGAGGGGCGAGGGGCCCATGGAGTGTGGAAGGAGCCGGCAGAGTGGCCGGTCCTACCTCACCTAACGAAACTCTGTTCCAGTATTGAAGGAGAATTCTTTTCTCCAGCCTAGGGTTGGCTAATACAGTAAAGGGGCCGGCAGCACTCTCGCCGCCACCCTTAAACAAGAGAGGAACAGAGTTCTAGTGCCAGTGTCACCTAGGCAGTAGAAGAATGTCTATTCCTCAGCCTAGAGTCCACCGGCACAGAACTAGTCAGCTAGACCACAGGGAGAAGGTATCCATGTCATATGAAACCTTCAGGTGTGGTCTAGGGAGGTCTAGCCTCCTATGCCGGCAGCTTAGACCAGCAGGGGAATATCATTCACCCTGCCAGCCAGCTGCTGGCATCAGACTAATTACTCTGAGGTTCTGACCAAAACCCAAAACCTGCCTTTGCAGTTATAGGAAAAGGACAGAAAATCCTAGCCTAGTCCTGCCTGAATACAACTCGAGGCACGACTGACTAGGGTTATAGCCCAGGCTAACTCAGAGGGAAGGAGAGATTGCCCTTAATTCTCCTAATGAGACAAGTATCGCCATATAAAAATTCTAGGAGATATCTATCTCCGCCTGAATCTATAAAATGATACCCGAGGGCAATCGGAGAACATGTATGAAAGTATACTAAAGCCACTAGGTTAGTGGCCTAGTGGCAGTGAGAATCAATTACCTAAATCACCGAAACTCTCTCGTATACTATCTTGGAAGAGGAAAAATTTATGCAATCAATATATCTTACATGTATAAAATTTGCCTAAAACTTCATTGAAATTGTAACACTAGGAAAGTATTATATCATGCATGAAAGTACTAAAAACTGAATGCCTAGGTTAGGAAGCCTAGCGTAACAAGATTCGGTTACCTAAATTGGCGAAAGTAATATGAATACTAACGGCGTAATATAAAGAATTCCTAGCAACGAAGACTAAATAGCTAATATTATTTTAATGCTATTAATACCGAGAAGGTCGTTCTGGCTAACTAAATGATTCATGCGATACGAACGACAGCGTCCATGACGCCTCCGGTTTAGGCAACAGCTCTTGTAACGTTAATTTAACCTTAATTCATGTTATAAAAAGGCAAGAGCTTACATTTATATAATGTAAAAATCAAATACTCAACTTTCCAGAGGCAGAAGAGGCTGGAGATTGCATGGTAAATCCAAAAATTCCAAAATAGCGAGAGAGCACAGGAAAATCACCGAGCAATAGCGCTACGAGAAAAGGAATAAACATGGCGGCGATGATGACGTAATTTAGATACAGTACTACAAACAGTAACGAAGGAGCGATATCTTATTAACAGCTCCCCTTCATTTTCTTGCCACTTTTCTCCCTCGAAGCGTAAACGCTATTCGGGGTGAAGATAGCTATGTGGCGTGTCAAGAATACGTCCTCTGATATTATGCAATACTGTATCCCTAAAAGGAAAAGTTAGGGATACTCGCGCCAGGAGTTAGAATTCTGGAGACCTTAAGGTAAAATTCTCTGGGAATATCACTGTAGTCAAATATACCATAGGAAGCTACTAAAAGGAACCTTCCATCAGGACGACATGGGCTGAGCCCAAAAAAATATTTTTTCTTTCTCTGTAATATCGTCGTCGTCGTCGGCGCCCACTCGTGTCCGAGTATTGGGTTCTGTCGTTAGCCATCAGCCTCCTATCTGTGGGGTGGGTGCTTATGCCTGATGTGGCTGTTAAGTCCTAGTCTGTGGTGGAAGAGTCGCGGACAGTGTTCACAAGGGAGGGTAGGTGGTGGGCGGGGCTGTTCTAATCGCTCTCTCCTTCTTCTCCTCCTAGCCTCCTCATTTTGTCTCCTCCTCTCCTCGAAGTCCACGGTGCCATGGTGTACTGTACTCCTCCAGGTTTTCCTGTCCCTGGCTGTTTCTTCCCATGAGGAAGGATCGATGTCAGTTAGAGCCAGGGTGCGCTTTAGTTGATCTTTATATCGCATTTTCGGGGCTCCTCGTGGTCTGGTGCCCTGGGTCAGTTCTCCGTAGAATATTTTCTTTGGGAGCGTAGATGGATCCATCCTATGCACGTGTCCTATCCAGCGGAGGCGGTGGTGGATGATGGTGGCCTCCACGCTGGACAGCGAGGAACGTTCTAAGACTTCAATGTTGGTGGTGTGGCTCTCCCAGGGGATTTTCAAGATCTGCCTCAGTTTCATTTGTTGGAAGCGTTCTAGGTTTTTAAGATCATTACTATATAGCGTCCATGTTTCACATGCATACAGGAGCGTGGAGAGGACTACTGCCCTGAACACCATTATTTTGGTGGTCATTGTCAGTGCGGGGTTGTTAAATACGCGGCAGTTGAGTCGGCCAAAGGCGGAGTGGGCTGCCCTGATCCTGTTCGCCACGTCCTTTTTGCTTGTGGGAGCTGATGTTAGGATGCTCCCTAGGTAGGAGAACTGGTCCACCTGTTCTAACGGTTGGTCATTCACTGTGGTATTGAAGTTGGGGAGCATCAGTCCTGGTGGATGTTGGACGAGGGTCTTGGTTTTGTCTGAGTTGACTTGCATCCCAAAACGTTCGTAGGCAGAGTTGTATGCATCAGCTAACGACTGCAGGTCCTCTGCCGTCTGACCTGGGGTGGCATTGTCGTCAGCATACTGCAGTTCTCGCACTGCACACAAGGTGGTCTTGGTTCTGGCGCGGGGTCTAGCGAGGTTGAAAGCGCCTCCATCCATGCGGAAACGTAGGTCGACTGAGGGTGTGTCTGGGGGAATCTCGTTGAGCATTGCTGCGGTGTATAGCGAGAAACACGTTGGGGCCAGAACACAGCCCTGCTTCAGGCCGCCGTTGATGGGGAATGGGTCTGAAAGAGAGTTCTGGTGGCAGACTCTCCCAACCATTCCGTCATGGAGGGCACGCACCAGCTTGACAAAATCGGGTGGGCAGCCATATCTTTTGAGGACAGCCCACAGGGCAGGTCGAGGTACTTTGTCGAAGGCCTTTTTCAAATCCCAGAAGATGAACATTGTGGGCTGTTGTTGTTCGAGGCTCTTCTCTTGTAGTTGTCGCGCACAGAAGATCATGTCTATGGTCCCGCGGGAAGGTCGAAAGCCGCACTGGGACTCTGGCAGGACGTCTTCTGCGAGAATAAGGAGGCGGTCAAGGAGAATCCGAGCAAAAATCTTACTCGCGATGCTTAGTAGTGATATTCCCCGGTAGTTGTTACAGTTCTCCCTGTCTCCCTTCTTGAAGATGGTAGTGATGTTTGCATCGCGGAAGTCACTGGGGGGGGTCTTGGTCTCCCAATATTTTCAGTATAAGGAGCATCAAACGGTTCCTCAAGCCGGGGCCACCGTGAGTGAGGAGCTCCAACGGGATGTTGTCTGGCCCTGGGGCTTTGCCGGGCTTCATGCGCTGCAGGGCCTTGTTGAAGTCATGGATGGAGGGTGGTAGTGCCATCCAGTGACGGACGGGATGCTGCGGGGTCATTCGCAGGAGATCGTCTGGGGTGTCTGCTTGGTCATTGAGGAGGTTCTCAAAGTGAGACCTCCACCTGGCCAGGATGCCCTCGCTGTCAGTGATGGTCGTGGCCCCATCCGCGTCCTTCAGGTTGCCCACTGATGACCGTGTGGGACCGAATATTTCTTTTGTTGCTGCATAGAAGCTGCGCAGGTCACGTTGGTCAGCGAAACTCTGTATTTCTGCAGCTTTTCTTTGCCACCAGGTGTTCTGGGCTTCACGGATACCTCTTTGGCAACCAGCTTCAGCCACCTTGTGAGCACATTTGTTAGCTGCTGTTGGTTGGTTTTCCAAAGTCAGGCGTGCTTGTCGTTTGGTTTCAATGAAAAGAGAGATGGTAGCATCATTCTCATCAAACCAATCCTGCCGTTTCTTGGTGGTGAAGCCTAGTGTTTCCTCCGCGGCACGGGCCATGGCGTTTCTGAGGGTGGTCCAGTGGTGCTCGACAGTGGCCTGACCCACAGGGTCTGCGAGGTATTGTTCGCAGGCCTCCTTGTAGTTCTGTGCCACCTGTGGGTTGCGGAGCTTACTACAATCAAAGCGTCGGTGTGGTACGCTGTCAGGTGCCCTTCTGGGTGGTCGTAGGGTCGTCACGGAGAGTCGGGAGATGAGGAGTCTGTGGTCCGTCCAGCAGTCGTCCGCTCCGGGCATGGATCGGGTGATGCGGACGTCTCCTCGGTCTCTGGCTCTGGTCAGGACGTAGTCCAGGGTGTGCCAGTGTTTAGACCGTGGGTGTCTCCATGTGGTCTTTTGTCGCTTTGGTAACTGGAAGATGGTGTTGGTTACCACAAGTTGGTGTTCTGCACACAGACCCAGTAGGAGTTGGCCATTGGCATTGCAATTTCCAATGCCATGGCGGCCAATGATTCCCTCCCACAGGCGATGGTCTTTGCCTACTCGGGCATTAAAGTCGCCAAGCACAACGAGCTTGTCATTGGCGGGCACTGCCTGGATGGTGCGGTCGAGCTGGGTGTAGAAGGCAGCTTTATTATCATCGGTTGAGGTCATAGTCGGGGCGTAGACAGAGATCAGGGTGAGATGTCTGTCCCGCGTGATGGGGATGCGGACAGTCATCAGGCGCTCACTGATGGCCTTGGGAGCGAGGTTGTGCTGCTGCACTAGCTGAGAGCGGATGGCGAAGCCGACACCGTGGATGCGAGGCTCCTCTAGGGCCTTGCCTTTCCAGAAGATGGTGTAGCCTGTTCCAGCTTCCCTGATGTTGCCCTCTTCGGGTAGTCTGGTCTCGCTAAGAGCCGCCACATCAACATTGAAGCGGGCTAGCTCCTTGCAGACGAGGGCTGTACGTCGTTCCGGGCGGTTGGTGTTCGTCACGTCTTGGAGGGTGCGAATGTTCCACGCACCTAAGGTTAATATTTTTTTCTTGTTATTTCGACCGCATTAGTGGGATGTCCGCCAGCCGCGGTGAGCTGACCAGACGGGTTTGCCGTGTCCGATGTTTACCCCACCTTTTCTAGGGGCCTCACCATGTGGGGTGGGCTGCGGTGTCCTCAATAGGCCAGCCCAGTCACGGGTCCAGCTGCCGAACTCTGGTGTCACGGCACCGTCACCAGAGAGCGACTGAATCTTAGACTCGCCGCCTGAGTGCAGTCGTGGGCTAAGGGCTTCCAGCTATCCAGGCCTGCCCCCTTCACCCACAGTGCTGTCGCCTCAGGACTTGCTGGTGGTGGTGATGATGATGATGGTGAGAGAGATGAAGAAGGGTGGAGGAAACGACAGAATGCCAGTAGCTAGGTATTTTGTTTTGGGTGGTCGTGGCTTTGCAATGGCCATGCACACACACTTGGCCCACATCATTTTCACCGCGGCTCAAGACATATGAGACAGGCGGCTTCTCCGATGTTGGTTGCATCGGGCTGCCGGGTTCTTGTTATGTCAAGGCCCGCCTTGTTGCCTGCCCGACAGGCATTGCCCTCTTCCGCCGGTGCTGGGAAGCTCCGCCGTTGGGGTCTTGTTTGGTTTGATTTTGGAGTTTTCCTTCTCCTAGCCTTTGCCTATCTTAAAATAAAGGAGAAGGCCTATAGGGGTCCAGTCTTGGTCTGGTCTCTCAGAACTGGCCTTAGCGGTATGGTTGAGCCTGCCAGGGTGGATAAACTACCCCTCCGCCATTGCCCAGCCCATCATTGGAACACTCAAGCCCCTCTACTGCACCAAAGTGCTGGACCTTCAGAGGGGGTCTGTAATATACTACTGTACTATATAGTACTTTGATATACTACTGTACTATATAGTACTTTGATTTTGTCACTCTCTACGAAGTTGATCTTTTCCTCAACCATATTTGATTGTCCTTTCTATTATTCAAAATATTACTCGATGCGAGGTAATTCAATTTGATTTTTCCCACTGATGTAACTCAGAAATGTACATCTAGATTGCAGTCTGCATACTGAGATTATCGCTGGGTCCCCATGCCTAGAATAAAACCAAGAGCCAAGTGCCCATTTTGTTCGGATTTATCTTTTCACCAGACCTCTGGAGCAATCCACAGTACTTTTTGTAGCGCGGCGTTTACAGTGTGGTCGGTATTCTGAAAATAGGCAGTCTGTGTGCTAAGTCCAGCCACAGTCGCAAACCACTACAACGATATCCTTAAGGGCTGATTTCTTGTTGGGATTAGACAAGAATTCTGTGTTGGCTAGAAAGCTTCTGCCACCAAGAAGGATACATCTGTTGGTGTTAACTGCTCCGTCAAGACCCCTGGCATCAGGGTCAACACTGATGGACCCAAGAGGTGAGGGAAAGGATGGGCCTCCTGAGTCTTGTAGTACTTCCTTTCACTAGAAAAAGGCACAGGAATCAGGCAGGAAGATTTTCCCGCTCTCAGTGATCACCTCTCCCCAAAACCTATGCATTGACCTTGTCCAATGCTTTCCTAGCCAGAAATGACAAGGGGAGCACCAAACGTGGGCTAGAGCTGCCAAGGGAATGCAAATGGTCAATGGCTGTTTCCTTGCCTTTGAGAGGAGATGAAACGGTTCTCCCAATCCGCTGACCCTCCAGATGCACCGAAGGACTTGGAGGAAAGTCAAATCAAATATGCCTGTCTCAGTGTCTCAAGGTTTAGGACCAGCTGGTTGTGGAAGAATCCTGTTGGATTCTTCCAAGTCATAATCAGGGTCTTCCTCTTCATCTATCGTCCCAGATCGATCCTGTGAGGAGTCGTCGTCTATGATTATATCCCTCCCAACCACGCTGATGGAAGATAGATAGCTCGAAGGAACTGTAGAAGTGTCCCTAGAAGAGTCTCTACGCTGTGACACAAGGATCCTTGGGCATCCTTGGATTCATTTGGGCCGAGAACTGTTTCGAGTCCTTACTCTCCTTTTGTCTGGAAGCAGCTATCATAGGAGAGAGACAGCTCAAAAGGCCTTCAGGGTTCTTACGGATGTCCTTTACTTGCTCTGGAATTCCCTTTCAGTGTCTTTCCTGGACCTCTTGAGTGGCGGAGGGTGGTCGGAATCAAATTTATAAGAGATAGCCTATAATTGTTGATCAGGGTAATCTCCCGAGGAGTGAAAGACCCTCTGTGTAATCTTACGCAAGCGTCTCCTCAGGATGGCGTAATTTATCCCGCTCCTAATTTGTTTTCTGGAAAGCCTGTTAACCTGCACCAGTTGTCTATCCACATCCTAGGGGTTCGAATTCCGGAAACGCCCTGGACAATATGCGACGGATATTTCACTCGCCTTGAAGACTTACGCCTTATTGGAGAGTCCACATGCCTAGAACTATCATAAGAAGGGAACAGCTATACTGACTGTCTTCCACACTGGTGTCTGGAGGAAAGACACCTGGTGCATTCAGAACAGAACCTGGGATGTCTATCTGGATCTGAAAAAAGAATAAGGCTCAAGATCAAGCCGACCTGAGCTACCAATCAAAGGGCGCCTACAAGGGTCCAGTGAAACGGGTCTCACATGTTTAGGAACAGTCCACCTAAGATGATCTGGCGTAATGCGCTTAACACGTTCTAGGGCGACACATCTTATGCGTTTATAAAACCACCTTGACCTTTCACAGAAAGATATTTTAGAGCATTCTGGGGTAACAAGCCTTGCTCTCTTAGCTGAAAGGTGTCTCGTGTTCTGGGGTCTTTTAACGATGTTCATTTCATAATGAAGAGATTAAAAATCCAAGTACTTCTGTACAAGGCAAATTAGGGGATATTAAGTCACTCTCAAGGAGGGATATAAAGATCCAGATTACTACTGTATCTTGTCTTCTGCCTCACAAATCCAGGTGTTTAAAAGAACAGCTAGAAATGCGCGAGTGTGAGGGTTTCACAGCAGAGGGATCTAAGGAAGATTAAGAATTGAGGCTCTAAGAGAGAATCTCGAATCTGGGAGGTACTGCGTACCATCAGAACCTTTACTTAATGGTGAACTACAACTACTAGCTACCATCTGAGGAGTTAGGCTAGGATTTGGAATGGCAGGTTAAGCCTGAAATATTATCCTGAATGTAAAACTTATTGGCCTTCTGAGTTATCTCTGAAACAAGCCAATGATGTCAACTTCTTTATAAGCTCATGACTAACAAAATTTAACTTGTTAGGCTGTAACAAAAATAAAGGCTGGAGGGACCTTTCAACATCAGTCCTTCTCTTGACAATTCAGAATAAAAATAATCTATAATTAACTAGCCAGATCCTGTTAGATTTCCCCTTAAACAGAAAGTAAGTTTTTTTTTTTGCACTTGTTCCTTCCAATCTACTGTATTCCCAGTTTTGACTGAATCTTCTAATTTCACATACCTACATGGTAAGACACATAACGCCAACCACCAATGAAATACAAGGTTGCTTAAGAGCGCTTATTTTAGCAAGGGGAGGGATTTTAAGATCCAGACTACCAACTCGGTCTTCTGAATCGCAGTCTAGTTGCCTAAAAGAGCAACAAGAAATGTGGGAATGCAAGTGTTTAGTAGCAGAAGGATGTAAATGACTACCATTCATGAGGATGTTACACATTTGGCAGCTCTACTTTACTTTGAAAATTTTAAAGGATATAAAACTATTTTCAATGTATTTGACTGATTTGATTTTATCACACATTTGCATATTATGAATTCATTGTAGTGGGTACAATGAAAATGATTATGAACACTTAATTTGACACACATCTGCATTGAAGAAACAACCTAGAAAGCAATAATACCTGTGATATAATTGAAGGACTTCCTCTAATGAGATACCTTCATCAAATATGAAGAGACAGAGACTTTTTTGTCTACACATAATTATTTTTACCTAACATCACGCTTTACCAGGCAACATCGCAAGAGTAAAATAAGAAGCTTATTTAACGTATGAATATCTTTCTTTTACTCCAAAATATATCCACTGCAAATGAAAGTGATTCAACTTTAAAAAGAATTTCTTACCTGTATGTTTCAAATCAAGAATTATGTTCACACACTGATTGATTGTTAGACTTTTGTGACCTTGGCCCCAGTTGATATACCTGCAATTATGAGGCACATTGCTGTAAAACTTTGTGAGTAAGAAAGCAAAGAAAAAATAATTGAAACCATAAAATATCTATGCAATACTATCATGAATACATGCAAGCAAGCATTTTTTCAAGAGGAAAGAAAATAAGTATACGTATCTTCTATAAAATGTAAAAGTAAACAAAATAAACTTACAATCATCCAATTGATATTATAGATAATCGATATCATTTGTGCTTGATGTGTCACATGAACTCGGCTTAAAAGTGAGCTACATATATGAAAAAAACATTAGTTGTTATTAAGTAGCATAACTAACCTCTGGTTTCAAATTTTGGAAATTCAGATTGCTACATTTTCTGGCTGGGGGAAAGTTTATATTTCATAATTTGAATAGATTTTTTAAAATAAAAATAACTTGTTTTAATGCTATAATGCTCTCTTGATATATTTACAAAAGAGCATACAGTCCCTCAGACAAACTTTTCTGACCTGGGCATCTATTTACAGTAGTTATTTTTTCTTAAAAAATTCTAGGGCAAGCTACTTATGTTAGTATTCCACATACAGTACAGTAATTCCAGCATTCTTTATGATTCTTTGAAAAATAGATTACTTATATCATATAGTACTTGCAAATAAATGTTTATAGCACATTTTTATTTCTGTCTGGTAGTTTAGATATTTACAATTTTTGTTACGATTAAGTTGCATAAAACAACAGAGATGATAACTATATATGCAAAAAGAGTAAACATTGGTCAAGAAAACACACAAATGAGAAAATATACATCATTCTCATCTCCTACGCCTATTGACGCAAAGGGACTTAATTAGATTTTGTCAGTCGTCTGTATCTTGAGCTTTTAAACTAATACTTCTCCATTCATTATCTCCTACTTCACACTTCATAGCCCTCAGCCATGTAGGCATGGATCTTCCAACTCTTCTAGTGCCTTGTGGAGCCCAGTTGCATGTTTGGTAAACTAATCTCTCTTGGGAAGTGCAAAGAACATGCTTAAACCATCTCCATCTACTCCTCACCACGATCTCATCCATATATGGCACTCATGTTTTTTCTCTTATAGTTTCATTTCTAATCCTGTCATACCATTTAACTCTCAATATTCTTCTAAGGGCTTTGTTCTCAAATCTACTGAATCTGCTGGAGATTGTTTCATTGTCAGGTTATAACTCATGTCTAAATAGTAACACAGATCTCATTAAACTGATATATAGCCTGATTTTCATATGTAATTTCAGGTGATTTGATTTCTAAATTTCATGTAACCTAGCCATTGTCTGATTTGTTTTTTACAATCTTTCATTAAACCCCAATTTTAAAGACCATGTATTAGAGATCATAGTTCTTAAATACTTGTACTTAAATGATTATCCCTCATTAATCCTTTCTCCTGCCAATGATGTTTCATCTTCCATTCCGTATTCCGTTATCATCTCCGTCTTTCTGCTATTTATCTTCAACTCACCCTCCCGTGATATTTCATGCATTCTGATAAGCAAACATTGAAAATTCTTTGGTTTTCTGCTAATAAGGACAGCATCATCAGCATACTCTAGGTCAACTAATTTTCTATTACCAATTCAGTCCAATCAGTCTCCACCATCCCCAACTATTCTACGCATTACAAAATCCATGAGGAGTATAAACAACGTAGGTGACAACACATTCACTTGTCGTACTTTGCTGTTCACTGGAAATTCATTTGATGGGACTCCACTAACTTTACCTTTGCATTTGCTATGCGCATGAACAGATTTAATCAAATTTACATATCTAAGAGGAATTCCATAATAATGCAGGAATCTCCACAATATTGGTTAGTATACACTAACAAAGACTTTTCCATAGTCCATAAATGCCATCAAAAGTGGAGTTCTATATTCTACACATTGTTATACATGTCTCAAATTGAAAATTTGGTCAGTACAACTTCTACCTTTTGTAAATCTATAGGGAGTGTATAAGTCACTTCACAGGAATAAAATGCAACCTAGGTCAAAAACTGACTTATGTCAGGTCTCTTGGAACCAATTAATGATACAGAACGGGGTATTATCATGCCATAAAACTTCCATGCCTACTCTCCTTCAATGTTACTCATATCTTACATCAATACACTTACAGATGTTAACAGATTTTAGTGAAATGATCAGTTGACTGTTTTTCATATCAGCTACTTGTGCTCCATCAGGGGATCATGAGAAAGATTAATGGGAAATGGACCTATATCCTTATGGTCAATGTGTTTGTAAATTAAATGTTTGATGGGTTACTGTATAAAACATTTCTTGCTCTATAAAACCCATTGCCTATGAATTACTACTGGAGTTGGATAGATGACAGCAATGTCACTTAGGAAGATGACCAGTAACTGAGGCACCACTGAGGGCACTTGAAGGCTCCAGGGTCAGTGGGGCATTCTTACTTTAAGGTTACAAGTATGATATAAAGTGATGGTTAGTACCCAGCATGGGAATATGTTCAATCTATTGAAATAGTCACCACAATTGAGTCCTTGTCATTCCCTGAACTTGTCATAAAGAGAAAGGATAGAGTAAGAAATCATCATCTACTCCTATAGCTATTGACGCAAAGGGCCTAGGTTAGATTTTGCTAGTCGTCTCTATCTTGAACTTTTAAATCAATACTTCTCCTTTCATCATTTCCTACTTCACACTTCATAGTCTTCAGCCATGTAGGCCTGGGTCTTCCAACTCTTCTAGTGTCTTGCAGAGCCCAGTTAAATGTTTGGTGAACTAATCTCTCTTGGGGAATGCAAAGAGCATACCCAAACCGTCTCCATCTACCCCTCACCACGATCTCATCTACATATGGCACCTGAGTAATCTCTCTTATAGTTTCATTTGTAACTCGGTCCTGCCATTTAACTCCCAATACTCTTCTGAGGGTTTTGTTCTCAAATCTACAAAATCTCTGGGATATTATTTCATTGTCATAACAAGACTCGTTTCAATACAGGAACACCAATGCCACTAAATTGAGCTATAGCCAGAGTTTTACATGTAATTTCTGGCAATTTACTTTCCAAATTTTACTTAACCTAGCCATTGTCTGATTTCCTTTTTTTCAAATCTTTCATTAAAACTAAATTCTAAAAATCATAGTTCCTAAATATCTAAATGATTCCACCTCACTAATACTTTCTCCTTATGACTTCCATTGCATTTTACATTCTCATCATCTCTGTCTTTCTTCTATTTATCTTCAGCCCAACCTCATGTGATATCTCATGCCTTCGTGCATTCTGGTAAGCAAGCTTTGCAAGTCCTGTGGTGTTCTGCTAATAAGGACACCATCATCAGCATACTCTAGGTTAGCTAATTTCCTGTTACCAATAGATTAAGAAAAGTATCATTTAATTCTCCATCTACATCTTGCAAAACTTGACCAGCTGACCCATAGTTTAAGAAGATACCTTGATACTTGTTATGCAGGTCTCTATTGTAAAATTAGGTGAATGTGGACTCTTGTCTCCACACTCTTGCACTGAAAGTGGCTGATGATTATAGTGTAAGAAAGGAAATGGAAAATGAGTTGACCTTCAGTTCAGAGAGATCTAACTAGAAAGACAAAACAAATTAGACAGGGGATTATTTGTTTGGAGAACACGGAGATAGTGATCTAAGAGACTGGGTTTCTTCTTTCTAATAAAGAAAAATCAGCTGGAGATACTCCAGGAACTCACATGAATATACCTCAGTTAATAGATGCAAATGGTAGGTTCTAATGTTACCAATTCGGCTATCCTGTTGTTATGTCAGCTTTTACCAGTACCTTCCAAACACATGGGTATAAATGTGTACTGCATCATTCTGGTTACAATATTCGATTTAAGAAAGAATACGATCAGTCGTCACTGACCACTTGACATTAAACTGAAAAAATACAACAATGAAAAGTTTGATGCTAAAGTTAATAGTGTTGAACTTAAGAACCAACTCTAAGAACACATCTTATTCTTATGAAAGACACTTACACACAGAAAGTTCAGACTGTATAAATATATTACATTACCTTTCTAGTGGAAATTTCCGCATTTTAATTCCTTCTTTCCTAGCCTTGGCCATGGTAAGTGGTTCACTATCTGCTAGGTCTACTATTGCCCCTATGATATACACAGCATCATGGTCAAAGTGCGTTAATTCTTCATTACAATGGGGAGTGAGGTAGACAAGTTTTTCCTTTGGAAAACATTCAAGATAGCTCTCTGGATTAAGAGTCAATGGGAAGTCAAGCTGTTTAAAAAAATAAAAATAAATGTTAGTCTACAGAATTGAATAAAACAATTCATAATCAAAAATAATTCTAAAATACAAAATTCTTTAAGAATTCCAATATTCCTTCACACAAACACAACAGATTTATATTAAGATCCAAGTATAGTCTCATAAAAATGACAAATTCGGAGATAATTTGTATTTTTCCTAACCATACAAACCTTAGCTATTTACATTGGGTTTACCTTTCGGCGTAGCTGAAATGACGAGCCAATAGTTTTTAACGAGGGTTAACAACCCCCGCGCTAGTTAGCGGGGGTAAGGGAAGGGATAGCTTGCTACCCCTCCCCCCCCCACACACCGGTGATTTGCTTCACTTCACTTAGAGGTAGGACTTGACTTGGGGGACAAGGCTGACGGGCAAATATGTGTAAATAGCTAAGGTTTGTATGGTTAGGAAAAATACAAATTATCTCCGAATTTGTCATTTGTTTCGTAACCAAAATACAAACCACGCTATTTACATTGGGTGACTTACCCCTTAGGAAGGGATTAAAGTCCCCAGCCTTACTGACTTCGGCTTTGCCCGGGGACTCCGCCCCTCAGTGAGTAGCACTTGAGAGAAGGAGCCCCTGCACCTCACAAGTTCTTTGCTTCGCTAGGAACGAGTGGCCTACATAAGTTGTGTGTGGAGGAAAGTGTGACTCGTCCTATGAAGTTGACCTTGAGACCTTTAGATAGGAATCTAGGATAGGACGTTCCCAATACCACCTCGTCAGGGTATGGGAGACGCGACAGTATCAAGCTTAATACTAGGAGCAAAAGGAAGCATGGGTTACCTGCAGAGGTCGAGGTCAGCTATGCGAAGACCAGGATGCTGCTTCCCCAAGAGAGGGGAGAATGAAGAAAGAAGTAAGGGTCAGACATACTCTTTCATTCACGCAGACTAAAACCGGGTAACAACGCCCTCAACCTACTGCTACTTGTCCATAAAGGAGCCTGAGGTTAGACCAGCTGTTGTGCAGCCACCACAGGGCCGATAGAAAACGTATCGAGGCTCCTGTGGGTCACGTCCTGCAGGTAGTGGGCTGTGAAGGTCGTCTGACGCTTCCAGACCCCAGCTTGAAGCACCTGCGTCACAGAGAAGTTTCTCTTGAAGGCCAGGGACGTAGCAACACCCCTGACATCGTGTGCCCTAGGGCGACGTGACGGAGAAGGGTCTGGATTCAAGGCGTGGTGGATAACCCTTCGAATCTAAGCCGAGATGGTGTTCCTGGTGACCCTCCTCTTCGTCTTGCCTGTGCTTACAAACAATGCTCGCACTTGAGGACGGACTGCAGCTGTTCTCTTCAAGTAGTACCTCAGACACCTCACTGGACATAGTAGCAGCTGGTCTGGGTCGCTTGTTACAGAACGGAGACTCGCAATCCTGAAAGAGTCGAACCGAGGATCCGGCACCCCAGGATTCTGAGTCTTGGCAACAAACTCAGGGACGAACCTGAACGTTACCTCCCCCCATCCCCTTGAATGGGCGATGTCGTACGAGAGACCATGAAGTTCACTAACCAGCTTGGCCGAAGCCAAAGCGAGCAGGAAAGCCGTCTTCCAAGACAGGTGGCAATCGGAGGCCTGGCGTAATGGTTCGAAGGGAGGTCTCTTAAGAGCACTGAGGACCCGAACCACGTTCCAAGGAGGAGGTCTCACTTCCAACTGGGGGCAGGTAAGCTCATAGCTACGTATGAGTAGAGAGAGTTCTAGCGAGGAAGAAATGTCCATGCCTTTCAGCCTGAAAGCCAAGCTTAAGGCTGAGCGATAGCCTTTCACCGCCGAGACAGAAAGGCGCATTTCCTCCCGCAGATATACGAGGAACTCCGCTTTTGCTGGAATAGTGGCATCGAGTGGAGAGATACCCCTCCCACGACACCAACCACAAAAGACTCTCCACTTCGCCTGGTAGACTCCCTCAGAGGACTTTCGCAGGTGCCGAGACATTCTCTCCGCAACCTGTTGCGAAAAGCCTCTCTCCGTGAGGAGACGCTGGACAGTCTACAGGCGTGAAGCCGAAGCGAGGCCACGACCTTGTGAGGGACGTTGGAGTGGGGTTGTCTGAGATGTTCGTGTCGTGGAGGAAGTTCTCTCGGGAGCTCCGTCAGGAGCTACAGAAGGTCCGGGAACCATTCCGCATGATGCCATAGCGGAGCTACCAGAGTCATCGAACAGTTGACCGATAGTCTGGTCCTGTTGAGCACCCTTCTCATCAGACGGTGGGAAGGCATACACGTCGATGTTGTCCCACCGTTGCTGGAAAGCATCTTGCCACAGAACCTTGGGGTCCGGGACTGGGGAGCAGTACAGAGGCAGCTTGAATTTCAACGCTGTCGCGAACAGGTCCACGGTCGAGGAACCCCACAAAGTCAAGACTTTGTTGGCTATCTGAGGATCCAAAGACCACTCGGTACTCACTATCTGCGAGGCTCTGCTCAGACTGTCGGCGAGCACATTCCTCTTGCCAGGAATGAAGCGAGCTGATAGTGTTATCGAGTGGACTTCGTTCCACCTCAGAATCTCTGCTGCAAGATGGGATAGCTGCTGTGAAAAAGTGCCTCCCTGCTTGTTGATATAAGCCACTACCGTGGTGTTGTCGCTCATCACCACCACGGAGTGACCCGCCCGGGTCCGTTGGAACTGTTGAAGAGCCAGAAAGACGGTCTTCAACTCTAGCAGGTTGATGTGCAGGCACTTTTCTAATTCTGACCAAAGGCCTGAGGTCCTCTGGTTCAGAAGGTGCGTCCCCCACCCTTCTTTTGACGCGTCCGAAAACAGCGTCAATTCCGGGGGGAGGATGAGAAGAATCACTCCCTTTCGCAGGTTCTCGTCGACCAGCCACCACCGCAGGTCCGTCCGTTCCAAAGATCCTATCGGGACCTGAACGTCCGGGAAATCGGATCCTTGATTCCACCAGGACTTGAGCCGCCACTGCAGGGATGAGCCAGGGAGGACAGGTGACCTAAGAGACGCAGCCACGATTGGGCGGGAATCTCTTCTCGCCTGAGGAACGGTTCCGCCACCCTCCTCAGCCTTGCTATCCTGTCGTCTGATGGAAAGGCTTTGTGGAGATTGGTGTCTATCAGCATGCCTAGATAAACCAGTCGTTGGGACGGCTGCAGAGAGGACTTCTCGAGGTTTATCACAATCCACAGATCCTGGCAAAGACCTAGAAGCCTGTCTCGGTGCCGAAGAAGGGTCGACTCCGAGTCTGCTAGGATCAGCCAGTCGTCCAGATAACGAAGGAGACGGATGCCGTTCCTGTGCGCCCAAGATGAAATCAGGGTGAACACTCTGGTGAACACCTGAGGTGCTGTGGAGAGACCGAAACACAGCACCTTGAACTGGTAGGTCTTGTCGTCTAGGCTGAATCTCAAGTACTTCCTGGAAGACGGATGGATTGGGATCTGGAAGTACGCGTCCTATAGATCCAGTGTGCACATGAAGTCTAGAGGTCTCACCGCAAATCTGTACGTGTCCGCTGTCTCATGCTGAACCGAGTTTGCTTGACAAACCCGTTCAGAGCCGAGAGGTCGATGACAGGTCTCCAGCCTCCAGTAGCCTTCTTTACAAGAAAGAGTCGACTGAAGAAGCCTGGGGAGCCGTCGACGACCTCCTGGAGAGCATCCTTCTTGAGCATAGTCTCGACTTCGGCCCGAAGGGCCAGCCCCCTTACCGATCCCATGGCATAGGAGCTCAACGACACTGGATTCGCTGTCGGGGAGATTGAGATGTTATGAACGGGACGCGATAGCCTTGGCCGATCACCAAAACCGTCCAAGCATCGGCCCCGTGTTGCTGCCACCTGTGCACGCAACGTCGAAGGCATCCTCCCACAGGTGGACACGCGGGGGGATTGCCACTCCTAGTGTTTGCGGCCGCGGCCGCTCCCTCTAGGAGTCTTGCCTCCCCTGGAGGACTTACCGCCCCTCTTGACCTTGGCTGGAAAGGGCTGGTGCTTAGACACCACTTTCTTAGCTGCCGGTGCCTGCTTCGGTGCCTTACGAGGCTGCTGCTGCTGTTGCTGCGGAGCTGGAGGCTTATAGGGCCGAGCTGTAAGGGCCCTATGGAGGAGGGAGTCCTGGCTAGATTTCCTCCACCTCTCAGCCGTTCGCTCCATATCCTGTGGCTCCAACAGATTCTCCCCAAGGAGGGAAGCATGTCTGAGCCTACAGACATCCACGGAGGAGACCTTCGGGTGGAACCTCTTGGTCACTGCATCGCGCCGCTTCAATACCGAGTTGGCCCACAAGGTGGTGACCTGGTGCGCCAGGAACTCGATGGAGCAGGTGCCCGAGAGTAAGAAGGTCTCCAGGGCCTTCCTATTGGTCTTCTTAGACAAGTCCTTGGAGCGCAATAGGATGCCCAGAGTTCCTAACCATATATCCAGCCACAAAGTGGCCTGCATGGCGCACTTCACGACCTTCTCATGGCTCAGGATCTCCGACGCCGAGAACGACACCTGCCGGGCGGAGAGCTTCTCGAAAGGACCTCCCTTAGCCAGCTCTTCTACGGAGTGATGGAGAGGAAGAGCGAGACTAGACTCACCCAAGATCTCAAAATACCTCCTCTGCTGGAGACGAGGAGGAGGGATGAGTTTGTTCCCGGCAGAGGAACGACTGGAGGAGGCAAGAATCGCGAGTTGGGCATTGGCCCTGGCTCTGGCACTCTTCAATCCCCGAGACCAGGGCAGAGCCGCACTGGTCTTAGGGGCCTTCTGAACATCGAACACCTGGTCCAGGACCGTGTCCTTGCCTTCTCGGGGGGCGATCACAGGGTCCATGAACCCGTTGAGTTGCCTCATCAGGCTCAGGACCTGCCAGAAGGCATGTTCAGATTCCTGCTGGTCTCCTCCTTGCGGGCTGGCAGCTAAGTCTCCCGTCCCCGGAATCTCTTCCTGGGGCGAAGCGTGGACGTTCTCCCGGGGAGCCGCGGGTTCCTGGCGAATCCTTGAAGACGGTCCTTGGGTTCCCTCCTGGGAGGGATACAGGCTCCCAGCAAAGAGGTTCGGAGAGCACCTTCCGCGCGAGACGATTCTCCTCCATGAAGAGAAGGCTCCCCCCTTGGTGCCGAGGGGGAGACTATCACCTCACTGGACTCACCCAAGGACGGAAAAGCCTCGTCCATGAAGAGAAGGAGAAAACGCCTGCGAAGGGGATGGGGCCTTCCCGACAGACCTCTTAGAAACCAACTTCTCCCTGGGGGAAGTCACCACGAAGTCCACTCCTCTCTTTCTCTTCAGCGGAGGTGAGGCAGTCGTTGGCTTGTGACCCTGATCGGCGAGTGCTGGCTTCATAGCCTTCACTAACGCCCGCATCAGAGGACCAAACCAAGTCTGTCGCTCCACGGACACAGAGTCCGAAATCCCCGCTGGAGGGAAGGGGATCGGGCAATCCTTCGGAGTGGACACCACTGGACCTGTCAAAGGAAAAGGGGAAGAAAGACGCACTGACCTCTCTGAAGTGTCTTCCCTATCCTGCACAAGAGTCCTGCGCTTTGGTGGAGGCGATCCTGAGCGCGGTCTGGCAACACGCGTTCCTGCTGCTGTCACAGGCTGCAAAATCCGGCGCGAACGGGGGGGGTCGCGAGTAGGCGAGCGGTCAAGCGGGCGCGCAGGCGAGTGGTCGCGCGGGCGCGCAGGCGAGCGGTCGCGCAGGCGAGTGGGCGCAAGGATGTACTGGCGAACGAGTGTGTGGGCGAGCCGGTGAACGAACGCGTTGGCGCGTCGGCGAGGGAGCGTGTTGACGCACGGGCGAGCAAGAACGCTCCGAGGATCGCTGACGACGTTGTTCAGGAGACCTGTAGCGCGTGGGAGAGCGATTGCGAGCTGGCGATCGGTGGTGCGCTGGTGAACGCTGGCGCGTAGGCGAGCGATGGCACGTTGGCGCATGGTGACGCGTTGGCGAGCGATAGCGCGTAGATCGTGTAGGCGAACGACCGCGCGAGGGCGAGCTAACAGAGGGCGACCCATGTCCTTCCAGATCTTCTAGGCGACGGCGCGTTGGAGAACGCTTGCGCTGAGGCGATAGGTCACGCGGGCGGTCTGGAGATCGCCGATGTTCAGGTGATCGCTGACGTGCAGGAGAACGCTGACGAGCAGGCGATTGTCTGTGATCGCTGGCAAGCAAGAGGGCGATGCGTGGAATCCTGTGAGGGAACAGTCGGCGCGGGGCACAAAGGCAAACGTTCACGAACAGGTACAGGAACAGGAGGCGCGTGGGCGTACGTGCGTTTTGGAAACATGCGCTGGAGAACGCGAGCGATGTTGTGCAGGAACAAGCTGAGGATCGTAAGGGCGCTCAGGAGACTGATGGCGCGCTGGGCGCACAACAGGAACTGCAGGATATTCAGAGACCACAGGGGAGCGCTGGCGAGCAGTGGGGCGATGGTCCTCAGAAGAGCGCTGACGAACAGGAGAGCGCCGACGGTCAGAAGAGCGCTGACGAGCAGGAGAGCGCCTGTGCGCTAACACTGCAGAAGGGCGAGCAGGGGAACGCTGGCGCGCTGGGCGCTCAACAGAAACAACAGGTTGAAGGATGTCCTCAGGAGAGCGCTGGCGAGAAGAGGGGCGATCATCTGGAGAGCGCTGGCGAACAGGAGATCGCTGACGAACAGGAGAGCGCTGACGAACAGGAGAGCGCTGACGAACAGGAGAGCGCTGACGAGCAGGAGAGCGCTAACACTGCACGCGCAAGGGAAGAATCCCTTTGCCCCGAAGGGACCGTTGCCCATCGGGTGACGAGGTCAGGTTGCTGAACATCTGCCCCAGAAGTTGAAGGTCTGGAAGGCGTAGGAGACCGATCCCCAGAGAGCTCTAAGGATGCTGGAGCTGCAGGCTGTTTACGGCGAGGAGAGTCCCCTTCGGAGGAAGAAGGTGAAGATCCAAAAAGGCGCCTCTTAGCACCCTTACAAGGAGACGGGGGGCCCTTGCGACGCAGCGGACGGTGAGCCTTACGGCGAAGGCGGCCACGAGGAAGATCGTCAGGACCATCAGTCCTCCGAAGAGGTCTCAGTCAAAGCACTCCCCTTAGAGGGAGGCTGGACAGCAGAAGAGCCCGTGGGACTCCCTTCCCCCTTCGAAGGATGTACGGAAGGGGGAGGAGAGCCGTCAGCACCAACATCCACAACTGCACCTGCAGAGGATTGACCCGCCCCGTCGGAAGCCTCAGTCACCACGACGTCGACGATAGACAGAGAGTCTACCTCTGCTATCACCGACGACTGCTTAACAGCGGCCCCTAACTGGACAAGGTCAATCAGGGTTACCCTGGAGGGCAGGCCCTTAAGACCCAGGGAAGCCCAAATCTGAAAAAGATCATCGTTAGACAAAGATTCATCAATAAACTCCCCCGGAGGAGGAGAAGGAACCGCCCCGCTATGGGAGGCGACGCCCTCTCCCCCAACCCAAGGGCGGGAAACAGAACTAGGGCCTGAGCTCCCACTCGGCCGACTCTCCTTAGGAGCCGAACGAGGGGGAGCTTCGGAGGAGGTTTGGGCGGTGAAAGAAGAGTCCCGAGAACCTTCCTCCTTCAAGGCAACCCCGGAAGGAGAACGGTCTCTCTTGGATTTCTTCTTACGCCAGCGGCCAAACCTCTCCCACTGGGAGGCAGACCACTCCCTGCACTCACTACACGTATTCTCCTGACTGTGGGCAAAGGGTGTGAGGATCAGTGTCCACGGCCGACATAAAAGTACCACAAGGGCGGCCGGCAATTCCAGGGCACTTGCGCATAGCGAACAATAAAGGTGGTCAACTTCTAAACACACACACACAAACTGAAAGAAAAAGCAGAAAAAGATTAAGGCTGTCAACGAGGACGATGCACAGACACGTCTGTTCATCGCCGGAGCCAAAAGTGAAGTGAAGCAAATCACCGGTGTGTGGGAGGGGAGGGTTAGCAAGCTATCCCTTCCCCTACCCCCGCTAACTAGCGCGGGGGTAGTTAACCCTCGTTAAAAACTATTGGCTCGTCATTTCAGCTACGCCGAAAGGTAAACCCAATGTAAATAGCGTGGTTTGTATTTCGGTTACGGAACAAATAAGTCATTGTACATACATACATATACCAAGGCACTTCCCCCAATCTTGGGGTGTAGCCGACATCAAACAAATGAAACATAAAAGGGGACGTCTCCTCTCTATGTTCCTTCCAGCCTGACAAGGGACTCAACCGAATTCGGCTGGTACTGCTAGGGTGCCAAAGCCCACCCTCCCACATTATCCATCACAGATGACGCTTCATAATGCTGAATCCCCTACTGCTGCTACCTCCGCGGTCATCTAAGGCACCGGAGGCAGCAGCAGGGCCTACCAGAACTGCGTCACAATCGCTCGCCATTCATTCCTATTTCTAGCACGCTCTCTTGCCTCGCTCATATCTATCCTCCTATCACCCAGAGCTTCCTTCACTCCATCCATCCACCCAAACCTTGGCCTTCCTCTCGTACTTCTCCCATCAACTCTTGCATTCATCACCTTCTTTAGCAGAGAGCCATTTTCCATTCTCTCAACATGGCCAAACCACCTCAACACATTCATCTCCACTCTAGCTGCTAACTCATTTCTTACACCCGTTCTCACCCTCACCACTTCGTTCCTAACCCTATCTACTCGAGATACACCAGCCATACTCCTTGGACACTTCATCTCAAACAGATTCAATTTCTGTCTCTCCGTCACTTTCATTCCACACAACTCCGATCCAAACATCACAATTGGTACAATCACTTTCTCATACAGAACTCTACATTGATGCCCAACCCTCTATTTTTTACTACTCCCTTGACTGCCCCCTTTTACTACTCCCTTGACTGCCCCCCAACACTTTGCATCCTTCATTCACTCTCTGACGTACATCTGCTTCCACTCCACCCTTTACTGCAACAACAGACCCCAAGTACTTGAACTGATCCACCTCCTCAAGTAACTCTCCATTCAACATGACATTCAACCTTCCACCACCTTCCCTTCTCGTACATCTCATAACCTTACTCTTACCCACATTAAATCCCAACTTCCTTCTCTCACCCACCCTTCCAAATTCTGTCACTAATCGGCCAAGCTTCTCTTCTGCGTCTGCAACCAGTACAGTATCATCCGCAAACAACAACTGATTTACCTCCCATTCATGGTCATTCTCGTCCACTAGTTTCAATCCTCGTCCAAGCACTCGAGCATTCACCTCTCTCACCACTCCATCAACATACAAATTAAACAATCACGGTGACATCACACATCCCTGTCTCAGTCCCACTCTCACCGGAAACCAATCTCTCACTTCATTTCCTTTATTTCATTCTAATATAAAAATAAGTCAAGACATATAATCATGCAACTCAGCCACCCTAAACAAAAAAAATACCAACTATTGTACATACTGTTGTAGCACAGTACAACAAAACTAGTTCTACCATCCCAGTTACATATCTGTTTTTCTGGTGAGGTATGAACAATACTCATATTTTTACATCCATGCCATCACAATGAACATAACCAAAAAGTTTTAGTACTGGTGCGATTTCATTGTTTTTATTTTTCATCCTCAATTTTATTAATACACTATGAAAATGCCCAACTAGTACAGAAGAACAAAAAGATTGGGAGCCCCTGCCCTAGTACGTATAGTATCCTACAACTCAAACACAACATTCAACATTCCCGGCAAGGGAAAAACTCTGATGCTACAATGGGGAGAGATTCAGAGCCGTAGACAGTCCTACTGCAAGCATTTAAGGCTATAGATCAACAATCTCCCTGGACTATGGTCAAAGGTCCTCCAACTCAAAGAGTTTGACGTTATCAGTCTTCAAAGGTTGAATGTTGTCAAGATCATTCAGCTAGGGTACTCCAGCTCTATTGGTGATGGTTTAAGGTTTCAGGTAATGGAAAGAGTGAAAGAAGGGTTGGCAAAAATAGTTTTAGCAGCTTTCCTAAGTAGGTAATAAACGGTAACCAGGAAACACTAGAGCACAATAGGGTAATGCATGACTTACAAGCTGTTGAATTTAAAACATCTTTCACTAAACTTCAATACACCGTCACATGCCTGTGATGCAGTCTTATAAATTGCTTTCAATTTTCTTTTTCCCATCATCATTAATGTATTGAATTACTTTGTTTTAATGCCTGAAAGTAGGCCACACTGAAAATTACTTTTTCATTAGTGAGTTTTAAGACCAATGGTTCTTTACTATCTTGATACTCAAACTCCACAATATTTTGCTCTATCAACTTGCTTGAAGCATCATGGTATGTATACCTTAACCTTTAGGAAACTGAAAGGATTTCTCTATAACATACCCATATACTGAAAAGAACAAAGTACCCAAAAAGACTGAAACAGTTTATGAAACAAGAAACATGACATTATTTATGAAACATAAGAGGTTTTCAAATATTACTCTAAGTTTGGGTACTCATCCTTCATATATGATGTACCACTAACTAATCTGAAGCCAGAAGCAATAGTAGAACACAGAATTTGTGCTGTCTGCTAACATGCAGGCAATCAATCGTCAATTATGATCAGAAAGTTTGTATGATTTGTGTTAACAATGAGGCACTTCTTTTCAAAATTAAACCCATAGGAGTAGGTGTGGTTTTTTCTTAACATCAGTGACTATAGGAACGTAATTATCTGTTGCTCCTAAGGGTAGCGTTTCCAGCCCAATAATTTTCATACTATTTACACATATGTGGACTGGAAAACAAGCTTGTTGCATATGCAGATGATACTACTTTTTTGCATCAGTTCCAACTTCCAACTCCTGAATACAGACTAGGGTTGTTGAATCCCATAATTGAGATCTAGCTAAAATTAGTACATGGTGAAAATTATGGGACATGAAGTTGAATCCTGACAAAACTCAAAGTATGACTGTAAGTAGGTCAAGGAAATTGGCTCCTCAACATCCAGATCTTTGCATTGACAATGTCTCTCTAACTATAGTGTATACAATTCCACAAAAATGACAAATTCGAAGATAATTTGTATTTTTCCTAACCATACAAACCTTAGCTATTTACAAAGGGTTATTACTTTTAGCGTAGCTGAAATGGCGAGCCATTAGAATTTAACGAGGGTGTACTACCCCCGCGCTAGTTAGCGGGGGGGTAGGGGAGTGGTAGCTAGCTACCCCTCCTCCCCCTCACACACAGGTGAATACTCACTTTCACTTAGAGGTAGGACTTGTCTTGGGGGACAGGGCTGGCGGGCAAATATGTGTAAATAGCTAAGGTTTGTATGGTTAGGAAAAATACAAATTATCTTCGAATTTGTCATTTGTTCCGTAACCGAAATACAAACCACGCTATTTACAAAGGGTGACTTATCCCTTAGGAAGGGTGGAAAGTCCCCAGCCATACTGGCTTTGGCTTTACCCGGGGACTCAGAATCCGAGTGAGTCGCACTCGAGAAAAGGAGTCCCTGCACCTCACAAGTTCCTTGCACCGCAAGGAACCATGTGGCCTACGTAAGCTTGTGTGTGAAGGAAGAAGTGTGACCCGTCCTAGGCAGTTGACCTGGAGTTCCAGAAGGAACTCTGGGTTAGGACGTTCCCAATACCACCTCGTCAGGGTATGGGGGACGCGACAGTATTGACTCAATACTCGGAACACAAGGAAGCATGGTTTACCTGCAGAGGTTCGAGGTCAGCTATGCAGAGACCAGGATGCTGCTTCCCCGTAGAGGGGATGATGAAGAAAGAAGTAAGGGCCAGACATACATCTTTCGTTCATGCAGACTAAAACCTGATAACAATGCCCTCAACCTTCTGCTACCTGTCCAAAAAGGAGCCTGAGGTTAGACCAGCTGTTGTGTAGCCACCACAGAGCGATAGAAAACGTATCGAGACTCCTGTGGGTCACGCCCTGCAGGAAGCGGGCTGCGAAGGTCATCAGACGCTTCCAGACTCCAGCTTGTAGCACCTGCGTCACAGAGTAGTATTACTCGAAGGCGAGGGACGTTGCGATGTATCCAACATCGTGCTGTAGGGCGACGTGACGGGGGAGGGTCTGAAGACAGGTCGAGATGAATGTCCTTGAGTCCGGGCTGAAGAGGTATACTGGTGACTCTCCCCCCATGTCCTCCTTGTGTTCCCAAATCGGCTGCAACTGAGGCCAAACTGCAGCTGTTCCCAGCGCTAACCTCTCGATTCCTGTACTGGCAAGAAAGAGAAGGTCTTGGGACATCAGACACAGAATGGAGACTCAAAATCTTGAATGAATCGGACCGAAGGGTCGGGACCCTCAGATTCTGAGTCTAGCCAACAACTCAGGAGCGAGCCTGAATGTTGCCTTCCCCTCTTCCTTAGAAAGGGGGGGAGTAGTAAGAGACCAAGAAGATTGCTTACACACTGGCCGTGGCCAGAGTGAGCAGAAGACCCAAGGCGGAATACAATCCGAGGCCTGTCGTAAAAGGGTCTTGAGAAGATCTCTTAAAGGACTAAAAGTCCGAGCCATGCTCCAAGTTGGAGGTCTTCCTCCGACTAGGGCAGGGACGATCGTAGCTTCGCATGAGCGAGGATAGATCCAGCGGGCAGGAAAAAGTTATTCCTTTAAGCCTGAAGGTCAGGGAAAGGCTGAGCGACAGGCTTCATTGCCAAGAGCGGAAAGGAGTTTCCTCCCGCCGAAAGGCAATAAGACCGTTATTGCTGGAGAAGAGGCCTCACGGGAAGAGGTATATCTCCCACGGCACCAACCACCTTAGACTCTTCACTTTGCCTGGGAGACCCCTGTGGATGACTATCGCAGATGACGCGACCTCCGTACCGCGACTGTAGCGGGTTGTCTCTTCTAGAGGAGGAAGCGTAGTGTCTCCAGGCATGAAGCCGAAGCGACGCCCCGGTTCGGGAGAGATGTCGCAGTGTGGTTGCTTGAGTAGTCTGCGCCGTGGGAGAAGCTCTCCCGGGAGTTCCGTCAGGGGAAGCAGAGGGTCCAGAAACCGTTCTGCGCATAGTCCCAGTGGAGCTCTCCCATTGAAAGGTTGACAGACAACCTGGTTTTGTTGAGACCCATTGTCCGCAGACAAAAAGGAGGGAAGACGCAGGCGTCGAAGTTGTCCCACCATCACCGGAATGCATCTTGCCAGAGTCTCGGGGTCTGAGACTGGGGGGAAAACTAGCGGAAGCTTGAGGTTCCAAGCTGTCGCGATCAGGTCCCCCAGACCAGCACTTGCTGGTTACCCAAGGTCAAAGACCCCTAGGTACACTCTCTCTATGAGGCTCTGCTCGGATAGTCTGAGAGAAACATTCCCCTGCCTGGAATGAGAGAGCCGATGGTGGAATTGAGAGAATCTCAATCATCCCGGTATCTCTACTGCAAGATGTGACGGTGTGAAAATGCGTCCCCTGCTGGTTAGCATGAAGTCGACACGCAACGGGGCGACTTGGCAGGAGCGGTAGGATCTGAAGAGGGGCCAGACTAAGGCCCTTAAGCCTGCCTGAATGATGGAGAGGTATCCTTCAGGTCTTGACCATAGGCCTGGACCGGAACATGCCCCCCCCCCTTTCCTTTGACGAGTCCGAGAACCGCATCAAGAATGTGGGGAAAGGACGAGAATATCCACTACCATCAAGAGGCTCCATAGGTCAACACCCATTGCAGGTTTAATAGTTCCGCTGGTCCCATAGGGCCAGGGAGTCCGGTTAAACATTGCCTGAAGCCACCGGAACTTGGATCGCCCCACATGGAACTTATCCTGAGGCGACCGTTCGGACTATAAACGGGTCAATGAGGAAAGAAGAACTAGGAAACGTTCCAAGGTAGGGCTGAAAACTCTGCTTGACTGAGAACAGGTACTGCGACTCTCCTCAGTCTTGCCACAGTCAACCGAAAGGAAGGCTCGGAGGATGTGGTAACAGAATCTGGCGTCCCCAGGTGGTCACCCATCCAAGTACCGACGTTGCTTAACCTCGCTGGACGGACGAGAAGCGGGGTTTCCAACGTGGTAAGGCGGTTGACTCAATATCATGGCCAGATACTCCAGATGTTGAGGCAGAGGAAGAGAAGGCTCCAAGCAAAATACCATGAGCCCACACTCATGGTCAGCATTCGGAAGCTTTTTCCCGGCGCTGAAGAAGGTCGAAACCCGAGCCTACCGGAGTTGACCAGCCCTCCAAACAGCAGAGGAGGCGGAAGTCTGCACCTGAGCGGCCAAGAGGAAGGCAGGGAGAGTTCTCTGGGGAAACAAACCTGCTATGCCACGGCGGGATAGCCACACTGCATCATAAGCAGGAATACTTGCAGTTTAGGCTGAATTCGACGAGCACCCTGGAAGATGGATGGAATGGAAACTGAAAGTACCCGTCCTTCCGATCCAGGGATAAAGGAGTCCTGTCGCCTCGTTACCAGTCTGATCGATTCTGCTGGTCTACGCTGGCCGAAGTTTGTTCGACAAACTTGATCAGGGCTGAGAGGTCGACTATGGACATCCCCTCTCAGATCCTTCCTTACAAGAAAGGATCGACTGAGGGGGCCGGGGGTGAAGCCGTCGATGATCCTAAGGAAGACCTTCGCCTAAGGTATGGATCATTCTGCCCAACCGGGCAACTCTGCTGATGCTATGGCATAGAGGTTCAGAGACACTGAATTCGCTGACAGAGACGGCAGGCGCGATATCCTTGGCTACTCACAGAGATTGTGCGGGAATGGGCGTCGGGAAGCTGTCATTCGGATGAGTAACCTTAAGCATCCTCCCAGCGAAAAAAAACCTGCAATCCTAGAGTTCGTGAACTCCTTTTAGGACTATGCCCCCCCGGGGGAGTCTCCCGTGCCATCTGTTCCTGACAGGAGGAAACTGCAATTGGACACCTTGTCCCAGTTGTCGTAGCCGATAACTTAGGCCGACGTGGTTGAAAGAAAAGGGAGCTGGAGCCCTGCAGAGTCTGGAAGAAAGCGCCTTGGAGGAGTGAAACCGGAAGTCGATTTACTCCGCACGGCAGATGTCTAAGTCTCTGTCCTTGGGCAAAGACAAAACTCTTCTCAAGGATGGAAGGGTGTCTGAGGTCGTTGACCTCCACAGATGAGACACCCGAAGGAAGCCTTCAGTCAGCGCGTCCAGATGGTACAACATCGAGCTTGTCCGCAAGTAGATACTTAACGACGAAAGGCCAAGGTGCCTGAGCTCGAGAGGAGGAAAGTACCCTTGATCTTCCTGTAGCTTCCTTGAACCAAACCTCGGGCCGTAACCGAGGAGGGAAAGAACCTGGTAAGCTCCCAGAGGAAGAGGTAAGCAGTCATCCCTTGTCCGATGGAGAAATCTTGAACGGAAAGCCCCCCCGCCAAAAATCCTTCCAGGGAGAAGGAGAGAGTACTCGTGCAGGAGAGGGGACCCTCGAGACCGACCTCTTGGGAACCAACTTCGCCCTGGGGGAAGTCACCACGAAGTCCACTCCTCTCTTTCTCTTCAGCGTAGGAGAGACAGCCGCTGGTTTGTTACCCTGGCCGGTGAGTGCTGGTTTCATAACCCTCATTAACGCCCGTGCCAGCGGATCAAACCATGTCTGCTGCTCCAAGGACACAAGAGTCCGAAATCCTCACTAAGGTGAAAGGGATCGGGCGATCCTTTGGAGAGGACGCGACGGTTCCTGCCTGAAAAGAAGGTGGGAAGAATGCTGTACTGACCTGTCTTCGTCCTGCACTACCAACCTGTGCTTGGATGGAGGTGATCCCGAGTGCCGCCTAGGAGCACGCGTCCCTGCTGCTACCACCGGCTGTGGAATTCGCCGCGAACTATGGTCGCGCGAGGGCGAACGGTCGCGCAAAGGCGAATGGTCGCGCGGGCGCGCAGGCGAGCGGTCGCGCGGGCGCGCAGGCGAGCGGTCGCGCGGGCGCGCAGGCGAGCGGTCGCGCGGGCGCGCAGGCGAGCGATCGCGCGGGCGCGCAGGCGAGCGCGCAGGCGAGCGATCGCGCGGGCGCGCAGGCGAGCGCGCAGGCGAGCGATCGCGCGGGCGCGCCGAGGGATCGTGCTGCCGCGTAGGTGAAGAAGATCGCTGGCGGTAAGCGATGGCGAGCAGCATGTGTAGGTGAATGATCGCGTGAAAGGGTGCGATGGTGATCAGCATTCGCAAGAGGGCGAGCGTTCAGGGTTGTGCGATGAGGAGCAGCATGCGTAAGCGGGCAATCGTGCAGGGTTGTGCGATGGCGAGCAGCATGCGCAGGTGAATGATCGCGTGAAAGGGTGCGATGGTGATCAGCATCTGCAGGAGGGCGATCGTTCAGGGTGGTGCGATGAGGAGCAGCATGCGTAAGCGGGCAATCGTTCAGGGTTGTGCGATGGCGAGCAGCATGCGCAGGTGAATGATCGCGTGAAAGGGTGCGATGGTGATCAGCATCCGCAAGAGGGCGATCGTTCAGGGTTGTGCGATGAGGAGCAGCATGCGTAAGCGGGCAATCGTTCAGGGTTGTGCGATGGCGAGCAGCATGCGCAGGTGAATGATCGCGTGAAAGGGTGCGATGGTGATCAGCATCCGCAAGAGGGCGATCGTTCAGGGTTGTGCGATGAGGAGCAGCATGCGTAAGCGGGCAATCGTTCAGGGTTGTGCGATGGCGAGCAGCATGCGCAGGTGAATGATCGCGTGAAAGGGGCGATCGTTCAGGGTGGTGCGATGAGGAGCAGCATGCGTCAGCGGGCAATCGTTCAGGGTTGAGCGATGGCGATCAGCATCCGCAGTTGAGGGTCGCGCGATGGCGATCAGCATCCGCAGTTGAGGGTCGCGCGATGGCGATCAGCATCCGCAGTTGAGGGTCGCGCGATGGCGATCAGCATCCGCAGTTGAGGGTCGCGCGATGGCGATCAGCATCCGCAGTTGAGGGTCGCGCGATGGCGATCAGCATCCGCAGTTGAGGGTCGCGCGATGGCGATCAGCATCCGCAGTTGAGGGTCGCGCGATGGCGATCAGCATCCGCAGTTGAGGGTCGCGCGATGGCGATCAGCATCCGCAGTTGAGCTAGTAGCTGGCGAACCATGTTCCTTCAGAAGTGTTGGAGAACGTTGGCGTGCCAGCTGTAACACACGTGGGCGATCCGGAGATCGCTGGCGAGCTGATGATCGCTGACGAGCTGACGATCGCTGGCGAGCTGATGATAGCTGACGAGCTGATGATCGCTGACGAGCTGATGATCGCTGACGAGCAGAAGGCTACGCGTGGAAGCCTGCGCAAAGAAGAGTCCTTGACCCCGACCTGAACCGAAGTTCTAGATCGCGAGGGCGAACGTGGGCGCACAGGGCACGTAACAGGAACCGCAGGGAAGATCATCTTGAAAGCGCTGACGAACAGGAGAGCGCTGACGAACAGAAGGGCGCGCAGGGAAACCCTGACACGCAAGGGAAGAACCCCCGTGGGGGCAACCCTTTGCCCCGAAGGGATCGTTGTCCGCCGGGAGACTGATGTCCGTCGGAAGACCGCTGTCCGTCGGGAAGACCGCTGTCCGTCGGGAAGACCGTTGTCCGTCGGGAAGACCGTTGCCCGTCGGAAGACGAGATTAGACTGCTGTCCATCTGCACCAAGACGGAAGATCGAGAAAAGAAGTTGTAGGCTGCAAACGGAGATTCAAAAAGGCGCCTCAAGCACCCTTATAGGGAGATGAGAGGCCCTTACGACGAGGCCTTACGGCGAGGGAGGCCAACAGCAACAGCAACAGAAGAAACCTCCGAAGAGGAGTCTCTATGAGTGTACTCTCTCGCGAACGAAAGAGAAACACTTCGTGGAAGAGACTGGTCAGCCAGTGACCTAAAAGGGGCAATCCTCCGAAGAGGAGCTCCTGCAGTTGCCCAGCCCCTTGAGCGAAACTGCAGGTGCGACCGCTCAGCACCAAGAGCATAGTCGCACAAAAAAAAGGCAAGAGAAGAACCCCCCAAAAGGGGAAAAACTCAAGCCTGGACAGGAAAAACTTCCCTCGGAAGGAAAGTTATCCGCCCAAGGAGGCAAGCCTCCTGACTGTTCTAAAATGAACTGGAGAGCTGTCCGTCGACACGGGAGTACTACCAGTAGAAGGAGACACGCCTCTGACGACAATACAAGGGGGGAGGCAGCAACAGCCGAATCCCCAGGACTCAACCAGACAGCTCACACCGTTGCTATATTACAGAAACGAACTAGATCGGTAACTGTAAAAAAAAAAAAAAAAAAAAAATAATATTAGTACACATTCATTCCCCCGGGAAGGCTCCGAAGAGGAATCCCGAGGAAAAGGAACAAGAATTACACAACAGGCACGTGCCCTCACAACCACTTACACTCGCGGAAGGAGAGCTGTAACCAAAACAGAATTATAACAATTATAATTATGTAACTATGTAATTATGTAATTTAAAAATGAATGAACACTAAGGAAAAAAACGAAAACCCCGAAAGGAATCGTTCTACAAGCTGAAAAATTAACAACTACAATTAGATTCATAAACTAATTGAGACAAAATGTACGGCGTAGCAACCCCACCCACACGGGAAGGAAGCTACAAGGGCGTAGTAAAACATAGTAAAAGGGTGAACGACCTCAAGAGAGAGAGAGAGAGAAAGACCGAAGTCAAACTCGATCGCAACCCATAAAATTAGGCCGTGGTGGCCTAACTGCCGAGGCCTCCACGTAGATATCGTACACTACACACACACATCTGAAAAGGAAACTTACTTATTTCTATACTCAAATATATATACAAACATGAAAACATGTTTACATATATATTGAGTAAAAGAAAAGTAAGCGATTAAGTAAAGACAAAACAGACAATGGCTGCCAAGCGAGGACCAAGACAGAGACGTCTGTCACAGTCCGAGCCAAAAGTGAAAGTGAGTATTCACCTGTGTGTGAGGGGGAGGAGGGGTAGCTAGCTACCACTCCCCTACCCCCCCGCTAACTAGCGCGGGGGTAATACACCCTCGTTAAATTCTAATGGCTCGCCATTTCAGCTACGCTAAAAGTAATAACCCTTTGTAAATAGCGTGGTTTGTATTTCGGTTACGGAACAAACTTGAATTACTATGAATTTTCTTTGGGATTTTTGGCGATCAGTCTACAGTGATGCCTCAGGATACGAAATTAATCCGTTCAGGATGCGGTTTCGTATCCTGATATTTTCGTATCCTGAGTCGCGTTTTACATGTAAATAGCCTAATCCGTTCCAAGCCTTATAAAAAGTCACCTTTTCTTTCATAAACACGCTAAACTGTAGTAATAAACATGCAATGCAGCCATTTCTATCATTCAATAATTAACACAACCGTTAAAAACAGCCTAATCCATTCCAGAAACCACTATGAGATTATTCAATAATGTAGTTATAGCCAAGTTATCCCCCCCAAGCCCAAAGAAAACGGTCCGTTTTCTTTACTACTGTATAAAAGTTACGGTACTGTATGTACGTAAAGCATTTAGATCAGTGAAGGTGTATTGTTACCTGTACGTACACCTAAATTAATGATTGATACCTGTACACTCTGAAAAAAAGGTTACAGTTAATTAGTGTAACAAAAAAGTTGAAACTTACCTTTTGATTGAGACGATGTCCGAAAGCGAAGTCGCGGCAGAGGAGGATGCCATAAGGCAGAAAACGTACTAAGTGACAGACTACGTACAGTAATTTACACACTTAACACATTAACACTTAAACTTTACGAAATAAAAAAATGGCAGAAATAATTAACACTTAACATTACGTATGGAAAACTATAAAAATGAAAGAAAAAATTACTTTAACACTTGACGGTAACATAAAACTTAAAATTGAATTTTTTTTTTTTGCTTTTTTATAACTTTACGTTTTTCTTATTTTCTAAATCTCTTCTACTTCTTCATCACTTTCTTTTTTCTGTTTCTTTTCTTTACTTTCACCTTCTAATTCTTCATCCCTTCTTCTTTTCTGTTTCTTGTCTTCACTTTCACCTTCGTCTTGGCCTACTAATACCGCTGGCCTCTTTAATAAGAAACTATCCATTGAAGCTTGTTTCTGCCTACTTTTCAACACATTTCTAAAATGCGTTAGGCAAACGTCATTGCAGTGTTGAAGTGCACGGTTGGTATAAACTTTTTCTGGATGTTCCTTTTCGACGTAGTCTGCCATTTTATGGAAACATGCAAAAATTTCCTTGATGTCTGCCGTTTTCAAAGGTGCAACATCCTCCTCATCACCGCTAGAGAGCTGCTCTTGAAAATCACTCACTTGCATCGTCTCGAACTCCTTCAAGTCGTCCGTCGTCAACTCCTCGTGGTGCTCCTCGCTAAGTTCATCGATATCTTCCGCTCTAACTTCCAGCCCCATGGTCGTACCAAGATGTACGATGTCAGCCACCTCAGACTGCTGAATTGGTTCAGGATCGTCAACGATCTCGGCTTCTCCTCCAGGCTTCCCGAACCCCTCGAAGTCTCGTGCAGAGACAGCATCAGGCCACAGCTTCCTCCAAGATGAGTTTAGGGTACGCCTCGAAACTTCCTGCCAAGCGAGATCAATGAGTTTGAGGCATATCACGATGTTGAAGTCATCTTTCCAAAATTCACGCAGAGTGAGGTTTGTACTCTCTGTGACTTGGAAACATCTCTTGAAGAGATGCTTCGTGTACAATTTTTTAAAATTAGAAATAACTTGCTGGTCCATGGGCTGGAGGAGAGGGGTGGTGTTAGGCGGTAGATACAGGACCTTTATGAAGGAATACTCGGCCAGAAGATATTCCTCGAGGCCAGGAGGGTGAGCTGGAGCATTGTCCAACACCAGCAGACATTTCATAGAGAGGCGCTTTTCTTCCAAATATTTTCGGACAGTCGGACCGAAGCAGACATTCACCCAATCAATGAACTGTTGCCTCGTTACCCAGGCTTTTGCATTCGCCTTCCATATCACGGGAAGGTTCACCTTAATGACTTTGTGGGCTTTGAAGGCTCGGGGATTTTCTGAATGGTACACCAGCAGGGGCTTTATCTTGCAGTCCCCACTGGCGTTTGCACAAAAAGCAAGGGTAAGCCTGTCCTTCATAGGCTTATGTCCGGGTAGCCTCTTCTCCTCCGCTGTGATGAACGTCCGACGAGGCATTTTCTTCCAGAAAAGCCCAGTTTCGTCGCAATTGAAAACTTGCTGCGAACTGTAGCCTTCCTGCAGAGACAACTCGTCGAACGTTTTAACAAAGGCTTCGGCGGCCTTCGTGTCCGAGCTGGCTGCCTCCCCATGCCGTACCACTGAATGGATGCCAGTCCTTTTCTTGAATTTCTCGAACCACCCACGAGAAGCCTTGAACTCTGGGGGTTCCTGCTGGGATGTTCCTTCTCCTGCTCCTTCTTCGGCCTGAGCACGCACGAGATCACCGAAAATGGCGGAGGCCTTCTGGCAAATTGTAGTCTCAGTGATGGTGTCTCCTGAGATCTCTTTGTCCTTGATCCACACAAGAAGCAGCCTCTCCATCTCGTCATGCACTTGTTCTCTTATTGGAGAAAATAGTGACGCCCTTAGAAGGTGTTGCTGCTTTGATGGCCGCCTTCTGCTTCAGGATGGTGCCTATCGTAGACGGATTCCGGCCATACTCCTTGGTGATCGCAATTAAACGCATGCCAGATTCGTACTTTTTAACAATTTCAAGTTTCGTCTCCATCGAGAGCATCGTCTTCTTCTTCTTTCCTTCAGCAACATTCTTGGGACCCATGACTACAGTAATACGTAATATAATACACTAAGTAACGTTATACAGTGAACCCTCGCTACTTCGCGGTTCGACCATCGCGGATTCACCACTTCGCGGATTTTTTTCATAACCCATGTCTATACATATATTGCGGATTTTCCGGAAATATCGAAAATACCGCGATGTGACCGATGGTGCGAGATTGGAGAAAGTAAGGAAAATTGAATCATGATTGATTTTCAATATAAATGAAACTTTGAGGAGCAACAAAGATATCATTTGTTAGAGAGATAGAGAGAGGTAAGGAATGGGAGGTAGTGAAAAGTAGCCCACACAGAGAGAGAGAGGTAGAGAGAGAGAGAGAGAGAGAGAGAGAGAGAGAGAGAGAGAGAGAGAGAGAGAGAGAGAGAGAGAGAGAGAGAGAGGAGAGAGAGAGAGAGAGGGGGGTTTAAATGTAATAAACAAAAAAATTTGATAGGTTATAACACATTGGTGCTTATGTAATATCAACTGTATACTGTAGACGGTTTGAATAAGTTAAGAAATGGTATAAATGATACTTTGTTAGTGTATTCGTACACACTCAAGAGCGGCAGCTAGATGACAGCTGATCTAATCACAGCCAAAAGTAAAAAAAAAAAAATTTCAACAATACTCGATTTTTAAAACACACCCGAAATTTAAAAACAAAAGTACACGCTTTCTTAATGTGCAATTAACTATTTAAAGAGTGGCAATTTTCTAGAATAAAATGATATTTCCCAAAAAATAGTGGTTTGCTGATGAAATCGGATGCCTTATTTTTGGCTATGATTGAAATGGATGTAGACTCGGCCTAATTATTTCATTTCGTATTTAATTGACACTTAAGAAAACTAATTTTAGTTTCTTCATCTAAATGTAAATATTGTATAACACGAAGAGAGAGAGAGAGAGAGAGAGAGAGAGAGAGAGAGAGAGAGAGAGAATGAATCAGCTGTTGTAATCAAATGGCGTGTTTTTGTTTCGTGAGAATTTCATCGCAACGACTTTAACAACAACATACTGTACTGTACTGAACTTTACAGTATTATACAGACTACTGTAATATGATAAAGTAAAATATTTGTAATCTATTTTATATGAAATGGGGCTATTTTTGTTTTGTTTAAAATTTACATTTACGTATGTAAAACAACTCTCTCTCTCTCTCTCTCTCTCTCTCTCCTCTCTCTCTCTCTCTCTCTCTCTCTCTCTCTCTCTCTCTCGTAGATTGTTTTCCTGCTTTGCTACGTATGTATGATTTTATATAGATACGGTAAATAATATTTGTAATAACATATTTTATAAAAGCTTTTACTGTAATATCATTATTTATCACTTTCATCATGCATGTTAAATGCCTTAGTTTGTTTACTGAGCGTACTTTATGACGCCGTCGTTTCAGGCGGCGTCATAAAGAAAAAAATTTCATTTGGAAGTCCTAAGAAAAATTAAGTAAAACATTAGTAATAACCAAATCAACATACTGTACTGAATAATCAATATAATTGATGCAAAAACTAACCTATAAACAGATGTGTAAATGCATTTGTTTCTTCATTAGGATCAGAGATAAACGTAAACAAAACATTGGTTGCCATTTTTTATCGTGTTTTTTGGCGTGTTTAGGAAACGCATGATATAAAGTCGCCTTTAATAATTGTGCCTGTTTTAGTTTAGGGTACTGTATTACATACATTAAGTGTTCTGTATATTAAAGGGTAGTTTGTTAACAGTACTACGTACAAGGGAAGGTTTTAAAAGTCTGAATATACATGTTAAATAAATAGGTAAATATGGTGTTACTACTTCGCGGATTTTCACCTATCGCGTCCGCGTCTGGAACCTATCTACCGCGATAAACGAGGGTTCACTGTATACAGTTTATATATAGTAAACACTAATACAGTACAGTGCACAGTAACGAATGTTTATTAACGATAACACGTGGCGTACGAATGTACTGTATATTAACACTAAGTCAAACAAGCGAAAGCACACAATGTCTGTTAACGATACCGCGGTCGGAACGAAAAGAGAGAGAGAGAGATGAACGCCCGTGCGTAGGCAAGCTGGGATAGTTGCCGACCAATAGGAAAGCAGGATCTTGTGGCGTCAGCTAGCGTCTGAGTAGGGAGATAACCAATGGGTGAGCGGGAGGCTGTAAGTGAGTCTACCCAAGTTCAAAGTCAGGCGGCGCGCGCTTTTTAAAATTACTCTCGGCGAAGAGTTGGGATCTCGTAAGGTTTTCGTATCCTGAAATTTTATCCGTATCCTGGGGCATAAAAATCTTCGAATCACTTCTCGCATCCTGAATTTTTCGTAAGCAGAAACTTTCGTATCCAGAGGTATCACTGTATCTTGAATAATGTTTCAATTTTTCACTATCATGTTTCAAGTATTATTCTCCTCTCTTGACTTCAGCTGCAGACTTTCATTTCAATTTGTTAGATAGAAACCTGCAGTCTATTAAATTCCTTATTCCTGATCTTTATATTAATCTATGGCACCGTAGGTCAGTTATTTCTTTATGCATGTTGCATAAAATTTTACCTAATTCAGATAATATATTGCATTCAGATCTTCCAAGACTATACCATACTGTACATAGTACTAGGTATGACATGATGAAGCCATGAGAACATCTTCCTATGCATTTAGCAATCAGGTCAAATAATATAGATGACTGCAAACCTTTCATTTTTTTTTTTTGCCTATCTTTCTAGTGTGTTAGCAGACGGGTGGGGTGAGGAGACCGCTGATGCTGATATGTGAGCATGGGACAATCACAAGGAGAGCTCCTGTATTGTTATCTATTTCCTCTGATGCTAGAAATGAAATACCACAATACGGCCTCGAGGAAGGACACAGCTAACCCTCCCATGATGATATAAAAAATTAACTTTCCACGATAGATGACGGGGAGTCGGGCAGTAACTATCCTAGCCAACAGTCAGAAGGCTATAGACGTCATCAAGCGTAATCAAACTATAACCTTATTTCTTTTACTAACTGACTATGAACACTACTTAATATGAACTCTTCCCCCTCCCGCTACTGGTCTCTGCACTATGTCATAGTGTACAGCATGTGTTTGTATTAACCAAAGTCGTAATCCATAGAAATGATCTAGCAATGGGCAGATAAAGCTGTTAAAGGAGAAGGAAAGCCATATCTCGATGGCCTGTCAGTTCATCCCGACTTGGAAAGACTCTTCCCACAATGGTGTCGATGTCTATTCCCATATAAATCAGTCTTTGTTTGGGAACTAAGCCAACTTTTCACAATTCACCATGATCCCCAGATCATGATAGAACGAGAGGAGTTTGTTCCAGTGAAGGAAAGGGCCGTCCACCAAGTCAGCCAAGATCAACTAATCGTCCAGGTAGCGCAAAAGACAACTACCGTTGGCTTGTGCCCATGCTGATTACAGAGTAAACTTTGGTGAAGACTTGTGGGGCTGTTAAGATGCCAACAAAAGGAACTTTGAATTGGTACACTCTGTTTGACCTGACAAAATTGGGCTACTTCCTGAAGCTAGGATGGATTGGATCTGAAAGTAAGCATTCTTCTGATCCATCTACATCATGAGATTCGTAGTCTAATCATCTAACTGACTGTGTCTGAAGGCTCCTTCCTTGGACTAAGTTTGTCAAACAAAATTGTTCAGGTCTGGAAGATCTATGACTAATCTTACATCCTCCGACAACTTCTTTTACTGAAGAAGCTTGGGGAGCTGTCATTAACCTTCTAGAAGTAAAAACGTGTGAGCATGCTTGCGAGTACACAGGTACGTGCATGTGTTACAGAGACGCCCTTCTGCAGTATGAAATGAATCTGCCTGGAGGGCTAAGTCCTTTGCCAATCTCTGGTGGTAGGCTGAGCACATTGCTGGCGGTAAATTAGAGGAGGAGATGAGTTGGCGAAAGAGAGGTGAAACCCAGACTGGAGCATGTCCCGAGTCCATTGTTCCATCACATACCATCCCCTCCTCTATAAGGGTTGCAGGCATCCTCTCAATGGTAGCGTCATAAGAGAACCGTCACCTCTAGTAGAAGAGTATAAAATTGTGGAATGCTTCAGTATATTGCATGCCATCCTTGCTCATGGGACATGCTAAGCATTTGTATCATTACAATTTTCTAATATGTACTGTTGAAGCAAGAACTGGCCCCTCTTCCTTGGCCCATGTCAGTTGCAACTTTGACCCTGTTTGCTCTGAAATCTGAAATGGTTGCTGATAGTGAACTGTCCTTTGGTCCAGGCTCTGCAACAGTCCTTTGACTGTGCTGAAGGAATGAATAATTGATGTGTTTGCACATATTATTTACTATCTGTATCCAACCATATTCGGGAGTAAAGGGGGAGCGCAACTAGGGTTGAGGCTAGCAAGTCGACCGGGGAGGGAGGCTTCATACAAATAGCAAGGAGAGCACCAGCATGTGACTGCTCCAAGTGCAACCACTAGATTGGTGCCCTGCCTGCTAGGCCCAAAATTACCATATTGACCCATTCGGAAGTAATTGGTATTCTTCCTAACTACACAAACCTTTGACCTCTACTCAGGTTTGTATTTGTGCAAGAGCAGTTGGAGGTCATTTGTATTCTCTTCAATGTCTAAACTGAGTCCTTCTCTCAGGTTGTATTTGTGTGGGAGCAAATGTGAGGGTTAGTAGCGATACTTCCATGGGAGAGTGATCTAACAGGCAGGTGCGATGAGGTGCGCTCAATCGTGATCAGGAGAGATGATGTGCAACAATCGTGAACAAGACAGATGGTGCGTGATCGATCACAAGCAGCGACCTGAGCAGTTAAGGTTGCTGCTTGTGGTCATGCACCTGTATTATGGCACTCTCACAATAATATGCAAACACTTAGTATTACTGTATATCTAGTATCACTCTAATGGGGAGAGCAAACGAGAGAGATGGAGCTACCCTAAGAGTGAGTGATCGCTAACAGGTTAGCGATAACGAGCAAAAAGAGGTAATGTTCCTAACGATATTTGCATTGCAAGCACGTGTACTGTAGTAACGTTCCAAGAGATGCTTGCATCGTGGTGTCATTGCAAAGTGTGCTTGCATCATGGTGTCGTTCCAAAGGGTGCCCACTATAGCAAGTAAGAGAGGTTTTGTTCCATAGATGATCATAGTCAAGCACAATAGCATGAATTTTTTTTTTTTTATCGTCCTCAGTGAAGGACTGGCCAATATGTCTCTAACACATGGAAAGAAACAGTAGGAGTGACTTATGTGAAACTCCTATTGATTGGTCTGAAAGACTAATCATCCAAAAACAGGGAAGGGAAGCGGACCTGTTTTCTTCAGAATGTAAAAAGTCAGCTGATTGACTATGTTCCTGAGATGGAAGGAAATTAAGGTACAAACGAAGCACTCATACAAAAGTTTGTTTCTATGCACAAAGCTTCAAATAAAAGCTGAATGATGTGAAGTTGAGCAATGGCATGTTCTTTATCAGTCTGGGATGGCAGTGCTTCAATTGAGCACACCCGATATCCTTGCAATAATCGAACACACAAGTGCAACCATGCACACATTTGGGATATAAAGAATATATCTCCCATTGGGGAGAATGCACGTATTTAATCATGCACATACATTCAGTGCATAAGGAATATTACTAATCTTAAATGTAATTTGCTTTTTTTAATAAATTTACAACCTGAGTATCTCTCTTTGGGGAGAGCAATCAAGTCTGGTTCCAGTCATTATCTCCAAAAAAGCTTGAGAATCATTTTCAGGTATACAAGATCTGTTCTTTGGTACCAATCAATTGTCATGACTTTGTTTTAGGTGCAAGTCTTCCAAGGAAGAGGGAAAAGGGTTAGTTGGAAACCCCTGTGGAGGATTAATTTTATTTTAATTTATTTTTTTTGTTTTGCCAAATCGAGAGAGAGAGAGTGAGTGAGTTTTAGTTTTGTTAAATCGAGAGATATTTTATTTGCTTTAGTTTTGTCAAATTGCGAGAGAGAGAGAGAGAGAGAGAGAGAGAGAGAGAGAGAGAGAGAGAGAGAGAGAGAGAGAGAGAGAGAGAGAGTGTTTATTTGTTTTAGTTTTGTCCAAGAGAGAGAGAGAGAGAGAGAGAGAGAGAGAGAGAGAGAGAGAGAGAGAGAGAGAGAGAGATTTCATTTGCTTTAGTTTTGCTAGATCGCGCGCACGCGAGAGAGAGAGAGAGAGAGAGTGAGTATGTGTGTTTGTGTGTGCGTGTGTGTTTGTGTGTCCGCGGTGCGTGCCGAAGAACAAGTGGTAGTTAACGAATGATTGTTTGTAGTGGGAAAGACTGTCGGTATATTTGAGGTTGTTTGTTTACATTTTTAGCTAGGTTAGGGCAGTAATGAATGTCTTTGGCGAAAGGATTTTCTATTTGACTGTAGCAGGAGTCGGTTGTTTTTTTTGTTCATCGTTAGCCGGCTGTGAAGTGTTTTTTTTGTATCGGAGTAAGTACTGTTTTTATTTATTTTTGTTAGGCGCGATCATGAATGATAGAAAGTTATTTACTTATCTTTGATTATAGTGCGATAGTTTAGTTAGTTAGGAGTTTTCGTAAGTGTTTTTTCTTTTTTATTGCAGGCCGTAAATCCTCCTTAGACTCTTTTAAACTCCTTTGGAGGTTTTGGTTGCCTGTGGCCTGTTAGTTGTCTGCCGCACATTTAATAGATTGATGACGACCCCGTATGTTAAATCGGATAAGGATTTGGATAGACCGCTCATGTATTTGTCCCGGATGATGATGATGATGATGACGACACTGGTTTGGCCTGGACATGGAGATGATATAAGAGTACTGTATAGTTAAGCGATTGCGCTGTGAAATTGGCTGTAGGCTAATAATCTTGCCAAGAAGTTGTGGCAGTGAACTAGGAGTTACCCGTATGTGGACGACGGTTACCACACAAACTTACATATTGAATATTTCAGCATTTTCGCTCATGTTGGTGGTAGATATGATTTGTTTCTGGTTTAGTGTTACGTGATTTGTTTTAGTGTTAAGTATTTTCGGTGCTGTGTGGGAAGTAAGTGTTTTCGGTAATGTGTGAACTATTGGTGTTGGGTTTGTAAAGTTTTCTGATTATTGGTGAGTTTTGTGTACCACACACACCGTTATATTATCTAAATATAAGTCTGTTATTTTTTTGTCTGTTTGGGTTAAATCTGTTTAATGAAGTTTTGTTTTGGTTGCGTTTAATATAGTTTTAAGGTTATGTTTTGTTTGTTTTCCCTTCGTGCAATCGTTTAGTTTGAAGTAAATTAAGGGGAAAGTTTGTATTGTGAGATATTTGAAAGTAAGAGTGATCAAAGGTGTGGGGGTTTGTTTTTGTTTACATCCCGCCACACCCCCTATCCTCCAAGGTGTAAAGACACTTGGGATCAGAATGGAATGTGTTTTTCTGAAATGATTGAATACATTCCCAACTGAGATCTTTATGATTTTGAAAAGAGAGAGACCATGAGGTTGACCCAAATTCTATCGGGGACAACTGATAATTGTCAGTGAAAGAAACTACTCTGGGTGATCTCGATCCACAATGGGATCAAGGCCGATGAGCACCTGAAGAAGTAACTGGATGTCGACAGTCATGACTCTGGTAGTTGGGGAGGTCAACTAAATAGACCTGCTAGTCACAATTATGCCTGTGGGGAGGAAAGTGCATGCGTCAGGGTGTGTTTTAGCTCACATAAGCATAAAGTCTCTTCTTAAAGACAGGAAAAACTTGCGCTCAATCTTGGACGTACTCGCTGTAGGGACAAGTCTTGGATCTTATGAGTTGCTTAAGAGTGAGGCATGCAATAGTGAAGGGTTGTAACCCACCTAGTCTAAACCCTAAATAGGCTGAGCGCACGCCTGGGATCTAATAAGTTTAATCACCCAAGCGCCACATTCAGGTGTGTGTGCGACCATGCCAGCGCACTTGAAAAAAGACATACACATACTCTAACGACCTAGAATGCTCAGGTGAGAGTGAGCACTCAGGTGATAGAGTACACTTAGTCCTGCATTCACCTTGAGCGCATAGCCTACTGTGCGTGATGAGACATGCTAGCATGAAGCCTTGTCTTTTCAATAGGGGTGAACATGCTCACTTGTTAAGCATATTCAAGTTGCTATAAAGCAAGCTGATTGCAGACTAAGTCTGGTGATCAGCATTCCATATCCAGTAGGGGAGCCCTGATTCAACAGAGCTCACTAGGAGACATATTGCTCGCGACAGCATGTATCCAAAGAAAGATACAGCACTCCTGAAAGAAGCTTGTTCCTCTCAACACCGTTTTACCGTTTGCTTCTGACTTCGGAGAAGTCTGACTCAAGGGTGGCATAGATGAGTCCTTTGTTCACCTCTGGCCATCCGTTCGAATCATGGGAGACATGCTATCACTAAGAATGTCTTAGACTCAAGGACAGTGTCCCAAGATGCTGTTACCAAATGTCCTAGAGTACAGAAGAAAATTAGCTGGAAAGCAGACAACAGCCAAAATCTCCAGCCAGTGGAAGAACATAGGCTCTCACTGATAGCTGTTATCAAAGTGACTACTCAGTGAATAAGCAGAGGGGAGGGGCTTCCCTGCACCCCGCCAGATAATTACTGGCCACTTGTTTACACCTTGTTATAAAAGTTTTAACTGCTGTGTCTTCTAGTTTCACTGTTATCTCTCCTATGTAAAGAACTGATTTTTATTTGTATCGGAACATATGTTACTTTCCTTATTCTTCTCCAGATTCCACGATCAATGTAATTAGAAACCACAAACCATTAACTTGAAAATACAATAGCTATACTTACATCATACATTGTTGGAATGTAACGATGTAGTCTCTTCACAGTATCTGCACTTTTCTCAGCATTGCAAAAGTGAAGATAAAATGGATCAGGATGATATCGGTTGAAGGCAAATGAATCCTGGAAAAATTCCAATTAAATATATTACCTACTTATATTAAGGCACAAAAAACCTTGACAATAATTCAAAATTTCACACTCCTCCATCAAATAGAACTTCATAGCTGAAACTTTCAAGGCTACCTTTGAATAACTAAAAATGAAGACCTCTAGATAGTGAATTTGTGTTACTTAATGTAAATATCCAGATATCTACCTCTGATTCAATGTATAGAACTAATTCTTCAAAACCAAACTATAAATGAATGTATTCCATTCTACAGCTCAGTACCAATCAAATGCGGAAGGTTATGTTTACACTCACATGTTGCTTTTTACTGCAATTTATAAAGATTTACAGTAAGTACATTAGGTTTATAGTGCTTCACAAAGTCTTAGCTTTTAAAGGCAGCAGGGTGGTCTAATGTGATGAAATATACAGTATAAGAAGTTATTATTATATTTATTAACCTAAATTACAAAAAGTGTTACATGAACATTAGATGAAAAACAGACTACGAAATACTATAGGAAAGCAGACCAGGACTTTTAAACAGGTAACTAGTGTACGGAACCATAAAAAATGACAGCTAAATATTTAGATAGATATCCACATACACGCACACACAGATGCAACAATTCCCACCCCCTCCCCCTTTCCTTACTACCTCTTAGGGTATACCCTCTTACCGGGGTATGACTAATCACTCTTCCCTTCCCCAATGACTAGGGAAGACCATGAAGTTATACGTTTACTAATGGTGCTCAGCGTGACAGAAAAGAAAAAGCGATGACAAAAGACTAAAGAGACTCCTCTACGGAATGACAGGCTGCCTTTCTGCAAATGCCAAATCCTAATGAAGAAACTCCTCCAGAGAAGATGACTGGATCTGCCAAATGTTTAAAAAACTGAGACTTTGGACTCCTGACTGAATAAGAATGGCCAAGACCACAGCCAGCACCCAAGTGGTGTGGAGAGGCCATAACAAGGGCCTAAAACTGTAAGATCCCAGAAGCCGAGACGGGTCACAGGAGAGTCTTTGGTTTCATAAAGTAAGGGGACCTGAAGAAAAACACCTCCAGGTCGATGGAGTCCATGCAGTCCCCCTGTCTGGAAGACAACAAGATTGACTGGACAGTCTCCATTTTGAACTAGAATTCCCCATAAACCAGAATGAGACCGAGAGGATAAAAATTAGATGGCAAGTACCTGAGGCCTTCAGGATCACCATCAAGTGAGAATACAACCCTGGGGAAGGAGGAGCCAGCTTCAAAGTCCGAGCAAGGAGACGACTCCCGACTCCTTTAAAATTCCGAACTAACAAATCAAACAAGGACTTGTCAAAAGTTGAAACTGACAACCAGGTCCCCTGTCCCTCTGACAGAAAACAAGAAAGGAAACATTCTGTTGAAGCCTTAAGGAGATGAGGAAAACCTGCATGTTAGAAGCATGAATGCTCTAATGAGCAGCCACCATCAAATTTGAGGAAGAGAGCTTCTTAAATACATGGGTGTCAGGAGATCCCATACCAGAATCTTTAATGAACATAAAGTGGGCCCCCTATGAGTCACATATCAAACAATTGAGTCTCCAGAAGGCACTAAAGAGATTCCATAGCTGCAAAATCTTCTAAATAGGCAGACATCTATATCACTCACTATTCGTACTAGCATGCTAAAGAGCACTTGCGATCCTTCAGGTTCACCTCCACAGACTATGATGGAGTGCTCTCACACCTACAAAATTAGCGCGCTGTAGCATAGCTTTCGCGAGCATAGGAGCTCACCATAAATGCACACAATAATGACACACCCACAATGAAGGGCCTAGGATGACAACATATAGACAGTACACCAAAACTAAGGCACGCTTCCCTCTAGAGGGAAAGCAAAGGCTACCTAACAGCCGGTCAAACTCTGGAATAGGTTTTGGAAGGCTCGAATGGGGGGGGGAGAGGGTTCACCTGCTACTTGGTAAATGCCCCTTCAGAGTAAGAGGAGAGAAAAAGACTTCCTCTTCCCCTCCCCAAATTACTGTATTTAGGAGACGCTAGTCACAACATTACATGTACTCTCACAAACTGAGAAAAGGAAAAGCACAAAGCTTCATGCAACTGGAGAGGCTCCTCCAGGAAGACACCCTTTATGTTGTATCTAGGAAGAGGCTTTATCAAAACCTAGAACAGTGTCAGAGAAAGAAAACCGAAGACCATCTTCTCAAAACTTTCAAAACTTGACATCCTGGTTCTTAATCAAGGGATCAACAGGACAGAGCTCCTGGACCAAAAATCGAGGCGTCATTTGTCATCGTTCGACCAATGAAGTAGTCCACCCTTAATGCTTCTAGCTGAACCCTGACGCCCACCTGACTCTGGCCTAGCGGCAAGCCCACATCCATCAACCCAACCACTTCAAGACAAACAAACCTGCAAAGGATATACAAATTCTGTAAGCCCTACAGGCGTATGAGCCAGTTGCAAAAGGGTAGGGAAAACAAACACCTCGAGATTGGAATAACTTGCCCCTAAGGAAGAAGAACCAAAACCCATAGTATACAAATCAAGGAAATCGTTACTCGCTTGAGACCTGACATATTACCTCCTCTTTGCCTTTTGAGCTCTCATATGCTGCACAGTCTACTGGTGTTTTCACATTACCAGCCATTTTACTATCGACAAAGACTTACAAAAATCACAAAGGATAGTCAAATCACCTACCTTATCCCTAAAACCAGTAAAACTGCCATGAGGGTCCTACTCCCTGCAACTCATTCACTCATTCTGATATCACAAGAAAGATCATTTCTTACTGGATTATTAGGGATGAAAAAAAAAAAAAAAAAAAAAAAAAAAAAAAAGGGTTGCCTGAAAATCACCAAAATGAATGAAAATTCACATTGAAGAATTACCCAACACTAAATATGGCAAATGATTATTAAAAAAAACAACAGAATACAAGCTTTTTGAGGTAAAATAAAAGGTTGGAAATTTATCAGAGCGTTCATGATGTTTACAACACGAGCGCTCAGTTACAACTGAAGTTCATATGAGGTGGCCAGCTGATTCAGCCAGCAATGCTGCCACCTGGAGAACAGAATCAGAGGTAGCAGGGTTGCCAAAAAATGATATTTTAATTATAAAATAAATTTTTGAATATACTTACCCGGTGAATATATATAGCTGCAACTCTGTTGCTCGACAGACAAACAACTGTAAAAAACTCGCCAGCGATCGCTATACAGGTTGCGGGTGTGCCCATCAGCGCCAACTGTCGGCCAGATACCATACTCAATGTAAACAAAGACTCAATTTCTTCTCATCCCACTGCGTCTCTATTGGGGAGGAAGGGAGGGTCGTTTAATTTATATATTCACCGGTTAAGTATATTCAAAAATTTATTTTATAATTAAAATATCATTTTTAAATATTTAACTTAGCCGGTGAATATATATAGCTGATTCACACCCAGGGTGGTGGGTAGAGACCAGTTAAATATGTTTACATCTTATGAGCTAAGAGTTTTTATTTCATTTTAGAAGTTATCAAAATAACAAAAACAAAATAAATAGGTACCTGGTAAGGAAGTCGACTTAGACGATTACTCTGCCTTATAAGTACGTCTTCCTTACAGAGCCTCGCGATCCTCTTAGGATGCTGACAGACCCCTAGGAGCTGAAGTATCAAGGGCTGCAACCCATACAACAGGACCTCATCAAACCCCTAATCTGGGCGCTCTCAAGAAATGACTTTGACCACCCGCCAAATCAACCAGGATGCGAAAGGCTTCTTAGCCTTCCGGACAACCCATAAAAACATTAAAACATTTCAAGAGACAGATTAAAAGGATATGGAATTAGGGAATTGTAGTGGTTGAGCCCTCACCCACTACTGCACTCGCTGCTACGAATGGTCCCAGTGTGTAGCAGTTCTCATAAAGAGACTGGACACCTTTTAAGTAACATGACGCGAACACTGACTTGCTTCTCCAATAGGTTGCGTCCATGATACTTTGCAGAGATCTATTTTGCTTAAAGGCCACGGAAGTTGTTACAGCTCTAACCTCGTGCGTCTTAACCTTAAGCAAAGATCGGTCTTCCTCACTCAAGTGTGAATGAGCTTCTCGTATTAACAATCTGATAAAACATGACAAAGCATTCTTTGACATAGGCAAGGATGGTTTCTTAACCAAACACCATAACGCTTCAGATTGGCCTCGTAAAGGTTTAGTACGAGCTAAGTAGAACTTAAGAGCTCTAACAGGGCATAAGACTCTTTCTAGTTCATTGCCTACGATCTCCGATAAGCTGGGAATATCGAAAGATTTAGGCCAAGGACGAGAAGGTAGCTCATTTTTGGCTAGAAAACCAAGTTGCAGAGAACAAGTGGCCTTTTCTGACGAAAATCCGATGTTCTTGCTGAAGGCATGAATCTCACTGACTCTTTTAGCTGAGGCTAAGCATACCAGGAAAAGAGTCTTAAGAGTGAGATCTTTCAGGGAGGCTGACTGTAAAGGCTCAAACCTGTCTGACATGAGGAATCTTAGGACCACGTCTAAATTCCACCCAGGAGTAGCCAAACGACGCTCCTTAGTGGTCTCGAAAGACTTAAGGAGGTCTTGCAGATCTTTATTGTTGGAAAGATCTAAGCCTCTATGCCGGAAGACCGATGCCAACATGCTTCTGTAGCCCTTGATAGTGGGAGCTGAAAGGGATCGTCCTTTTCTCAGGTATAAGAGAAAATCAGCTATTTGGGCTATAGAGGTACTGGTCGAGGATACAGAAACTGACTTGCACCAGTCTCGGAAGACTTCCCACTTCGATTGGTAGACTCTAATGGTAAAAGCTCTCCTTGCTCTAGCAATCGCACTGGCTGCCTCCTTCGAAAAGCCTCTAGCTCTCGAGAGTCTTTCGATAGTCTGAAGGCAGTCAGACGAAGAGCGTGGAGGCTTTGGTGTACCTTCTTTACGTGTGGCTGACGTAGAAGGTCTACTCTTAGAGGAAGACTTCTGGGAACGTCTACTAACCATCGAAGTACCTCGGTGAACCATTCTCTCGCGGGCCAGAGGGGAGCAACTAACGTCAACCTTGTCCCTTCGTGAGAGGCGAACTTCTGCAGTACCTTGTTGACAATCTTGAATGGTGGGAATGCGTAAAGATCCAGATGTGACCAATCTAGGAGGAAGGCATCTATATGTATTGCTGCTGGGTCCGGGACTGGAGAGCAATAGATTGGAAGCCTCTTGGTCAGCGAGGTTGCAAAGAGATCTATGGTGGGTTGACCCCAAGTCGACCAAAGTCTCTTGCACACATCCTTGTGGAGGGTCCATTCGATTGGAATTACTTGACCTTTCCGACTGAGACAATCTGCTAGGACGTTCAAGTCGCCCTGGATGAACCTCGTTACTAGGGAGATGCCTCGATCTTTTGACAAGATGAGCAGGTCCCTTGCGACCTCGTACAAAGTCAGTGAGTGGGTACCTCCTTGTTTGTAAGTGTACGCCAAGGCCGTGGTGTTGTCCGAGTTTACCTCCACCACCTTGCCTCGAAGGAGATTCTCGAAGCTTATCAAGGCCAGATGAACCGCCAAAAGCTCCTTGCTGTTGATATGCATGCTCCTCTGACTCGAGTTCCACAGACCTGAGCATTCCCGACCGTCCAGCGTCGCGCCCCAGCCCAAGTCCGATGTGTCCGAGAAGAGAACGTGGTTGGGTATCTGAACTGCCAGGGGAAGACCCTCTCGTAGGCTGATATTGTCCTTCCACCAAGTCAGACAAGACTTTATCTTTTCGGAAATCGGGATCGAGATCGCCTCTAGCGTCTTGTCCTTTTTCCAGTGAAAAGCCAGATGGAATTGAAGAGGACGGAGGTGTAGCCTTCCTAGCGAGACAAATTGCTCCAGGGATGATAGCGTCCCTACCAGACTCATCCACAGCCTGACTGAGCAGCGTTCTTTCTTCAGCATCTTCTGGATGGAGAGCAGGGCTTGATCTATTCTGGGGGCCGACGGAAAAGCCCGAAAAACTTGACTGTGAATCTCCATCCCTAAATACAGAATAGTTTGGGATGGGACCAGCTGTGACTTTTCCAAATTGACTAGGAGTCCCAATTCCTTGGCCAGATCTAGAGTCCAATTGAGATCCTTCAGACAGCGATGACTGGAAGAGGCTCTGAGAAGCCAGTCGTCCAAGTACAGGGAGGCTCTGATCTCCGATAGCTCGAAACTGGTACCCCACATTCCTGTGAACAAACCTCAGAAACGGTTGGGAATCCGGGTGTATAGGAATGTGGAAGTATGCCTCCTGAAGGTCGAGAGAGACCATCCAGTCGCCTTCCATAAATGCTGTCAAGACAGCCTGGTAGACTTCATCGTGAAGTTTGTCTTGACAATGAACACATTGAGCGCACTTGCCTCTTACGTACTCCTGCAGTGAACATGGCTGCCAAATCATGGAGCCATCCCAGAGGGACTTGTCCCTGCAGAGAACGTGGCTGTCAGATCATTGGAGCCATCCCTGAAAGCCTTGTTTATGCATGACATAATTGTACAGCAAAACTTCAAAGGCTCGAAAACAGCTGTGAAGTTGACCTGTAAAATCTTGGAGCGTCTCCTGGCCAGGCGCCAGGGAGAGTCTACGAGATTTGAGAAGTCTATCTGGGCAGAGGCAGGAACTCCCAAGCCGAGAACTTCTCTCGTGTCATATCAGACTCTCGCTCTATAAGCCAGTTTAAAAGAAGGGAAAGCAAAGGCTGTATCCCCCAAACTCCTCCTGGTGATAAACCAGTCGCCTAGCAAACGTAAAGCTCTCTAGGAGAGCGAGAGAGCACTAGCTTATAAAACAACGGCTTCGAAGTAGCTAGGCCTAGTGTAAGCTCTGACTTTTAGGCGAACGAGGAGCAGCAGTTACAAAAAGATCCGGACAAAGATCCTTAAAAATCAGCATGATTTAATTAAAGTCCATAGAGGGCTAAGCAGCTTTAGGTTCCTCTCCGTCTGACAGAGTCCTCAAGGGAATATCAGTAGGAGGGGGAACAGCAACTTCCTCATCTAAAGGAACCTTGTCCGATAATAGCGGAGTCTCAAGCAAGGGAGAGACCTACCGTGGTGGCAATGCTTTACAAGCAGAGTCCACACGCACTGGTGCATTAGTAGCGGACCAGGACGCAACGTCATGTAACTGCTTGACAGTCTGTGAACTGTCAACAACAACAGGTGCGAGAGACTAGGACGCAACGTCATGTAACTGCTTGACAGTCTGTGAACTGTCAACAACAACAGGTGCGTGAGGACGCACAGCGTCCACTCGAGACTGCTTTGACTGCCTAGACTGAGCAGTCAAAACAACTCTAGAATGCGGAGGTTGACGCACAGCGTCAAAACAAGTCAACTCCGATTGTTAGCAAACGCCCTGAACGTCAACAGGAGCATCAGCAAGTGGCCTAACGTCCAAATGTGGCTGAAAATCCACACGAGACCGCATCGAGTGTGGTTCTAAACAACCTGACTGACGTGACTTAGCTACGCCAACGTCAACAGGACGCACAAAGGAACGTTAGGTTGGCTGAAAGCCAGGATCTCGATGAGATAAACGGCTAGGCTCAACAGACTAATCGGCAGAATAGTCTTCCATGAGGGAGGCAAGCTTATTCTGCATGTCTTGCCGTACAACCCATTTAGGATCAACGGAAATGGTTGCGGTAAGAGACGAGGGTAACGTCTGTGACCGCAACACTTTGCCAACAAAAAAGACTCTCGGAGTCTGTGTTACGCTTTTGTTAGGCGGCGAGCAGTTTCCGATGACTGCATAGGGTCAGAGCTGTCCTAATGGCTGCAACCAGGACGCTGGACCTTTCCTGAAAGGACTGACTTTCGCTTAAGGGCCTCGAAACCTTGTTTCAGGTTTCTTATGCGAAAAGCCTTCGGATGACGAGGAGAAAATTGTCTCTCTCGCCTTATGGTAGGGGAGATCTTGGTAAGATACACCCGATACCATAGAGGGAAACGTCTGTTCGCTGATCAAGGCCTCTCGAACCCATAAGTCGTACGACATTACTTCTCCCCTGGGCTTGGGAGCTTGCAAGAGGTCCCGGACTAGGTGAACGACAGGCACGAACAGACGAACCCTCGGACGCAACACTGTAACACTTTGCGCAATATCACTTTATCACTACGATTTTCTGTTTTGCACTTATTTCACTGAAATCGAAACTTTTACTGATTTCTACCTGAAGCACGCAATTCTACCCTCATCAAAAGGTAGTAAATGCGAAAACAGTCGTATAATGCAAGCACAATAATACCAGCAAAAAAACAGTAAACATCTTTTAAGATAAAAAAAAAAATCAGTGGTTGGGGAAGAGAAGAAACACTAGTTCATTCAAAACTACGTTTTCAATCTCTCACCGTACATTGCCTTGGGGACGAGAATAAAACTAAAAACGTTTTATCCTTTCTCCCCGTACAGAGACTAGGGACGAGAGTAACTCGAGAACAACGTAACCCGCTTGAACGGAACGTTTTCTCTCCTCTCTCTCCCTCCGTCTCTATCTCTCTCTCTCTTTCTCTCTTGATTTCGCACCTAAGAGAAGAGCCCAATTACATTTCGTCAAAAAAACATGTTATTTGACCAAAGGAAAAAACTGAAAGGTTTTTCAATTAAAAAGTTCCTTTAAAATAGAATTTAAAACATTTAAGCTTTGAAAGAAGAATGAACAAAACGTCAGAATCGATTTACTCTTTCTGCAAAGTGAAACCGTGATACTCTCTCTCTCTATCATAACGATAGAGCGCAAACTGCGTAGCATAAATAAACTAAACGTTAGTTCATCTTTGAAAACAGTACGAAGACTATTCAAAGAAATTCTTTCATAAAATATTTATTAAAAATATTCATTTAAAAAGTTTTAAATCATTAGCTCTTTAAAAGCTATTTACGATTGAAAGGGCTCAACGTTGTTTAACTTCGGTTTCCAAGTTAGGACCGCCTACTCTCAGGAAAGGTCGCATATAAACAAAACATTAAAATTTATTTTTTATGTTTATTATAAATGGAAAGTTAATCGAAGAGGCCTAATAAAGGCGGTGAGATATAAAATATATAGAGGAAAATCTATAATTAATTTATAACGTGATAAGATAATTACTAAAAGCCTAAACACACTTCCGTCTAAGGGAAGGGTCGGCCATTTAAAAGTCAAAGAAAGTCCATACTCTCTTTGTCACCAAAAATTAAATCTATCCAAAACGAGTTCAAGATTTAAGATGAAGATAAAACACCTGCACTGCGAAAGCTCAAACCAAAATGAAGTACTTCACCAAATATGTTGAGAAAACTCCAGGTTCTACAGCGAGTAAAAGTACGTCTTGTCGACACGTCGACAGAGAAGAAATTGAGTCTTTGTTTACATTGAGTATGGTATCTGGCCGACAGTTGGCGCTGATGGGCACACCCGCAACCTGTATAGCGATCGCTGGCGAGTTTTTTACAGTTTTTTGTCTGTCGAGCAACAGAGTTGCAGCTATATATATTCACCGGCTAAGTTAAATATTTAAAAAGGTTAAATTTTGGATGAATTATCCTGAGGTAATGTTTATTATTGTAATACCATAAATATAAATGTGGACCACATTTTATTATACTAACCACGAGTTGACTTGCACAGTTTTGCCGCTCCTTCGTAGTCATATGACGATCAAAGCCTAGATCAATAACCAGAGGTTGACCATGCATCATTGCTGACATGACACGGCCATTATGGAAATGAGTCATTGTAGTGTCGTGAATACGGAGAAACATAGAATTACACCACAACCCATATTGTATATGTCCATCTTCCGCTATCATACGATCTTTTGATCTATCTATTGGTTGTCTATCTCTTTCTAATTTTTGTAATTCCTTCTTCTGTTTTAAATTTTCTCTTTTCTTTTGATTCAAAAATAAAAACCTTAAATACTTTCTTCGAGAAGAACGAGATGGTTTGCTTAAAAGCTCTTCCCACTGAGAGGGAGACAGTGTGTCTGGTACTTGCATTGCATCTTGACGTAGTAGTTCCACTTCTAATTCTATTAAGGCTCTTCGGTCTACTGATTCATCTTCAGCTTCATTGGTCTCTTCAAAATCATACGCAAATTTGGATACACTTGTGCGACTTCTCTTAAGTTCACTATTTGATTCATCTATGTTATTTGTAGTGACAGAAGGTACACCAATACTCTCCTCAGTAAATGTGTCTGCTGAAGCTGTCCTTTCATCAAGCGCAATCTGTTTGGCTTTATTACAGAAATACTGTACATGCACACCTTGATGTATTAAAGGTAGCTTTTTCTTAGCGTGGATATGATGGTTGTGAAAAGATAGGAATCTATATGACCACCTGAAAAGAAAAGGAAAGTCACAATTATTTCTTGTAACTATATAAAAGCACATACATTCCAAAACTACAATTGTAAAGCCACTTAAATCTTTAAAAAGAAAATATGACAAATTCGTAGATAATTTCTATTTTTCCCTAACTAATGCAAACGCAAAACTGGAGTTATTTATGTGGATATTCTTTCGGAGAAGCTGGAAGGTAGCCGTTAGACATTTAATGCAAGGTGGCAAACTTACATAAACACTTGTTGCGGGTAGGTAGGGGGTGATTGGAGGGTACCCAGCTAGTGAACCACATCACTTTTTTATTGCAGGCAGGACTTATAGGGGGACAGGTGATGGCAGGACAATTTATATAAATAACTCCAGGTTTGTATTAGGTAGGGAAAAATACAAATTATCTCCGAATTTGTCATTTGTTCCCACACTAACAAACCTTACGTTATTTATGTGGATGACTCACCCTTTGGAGAGTGGTAAGTCCGACTACTGGCCTAGTCATTGACCTGGGTTTTCCCAGTACAATATTAGACTATGACGGAGGGAAACCTTGCCACCACGCATATCAATACAAAGTGAGATGATAGCGGCCAGAGCAACCTAAGTGGTTGTGAGAGATAGCATATGAATGTCTAAGTAAGAACATTCCCAGTTTAAAAATAGGAATCTTACACATATATAGAGACGTTTCCCAATGTTTACCTCGCAGAAAGCATTGGGCATGTACAAGTATATTAATATGACAAATTCGTAGATATTTTGTATTTTTCCTAACTATACAAACCTTGGCTATTTATTAGGGGTTATACTTTCGGCGGAGCTGAAATGACGAGCTATTAAAATTTAGTGAGGGTTAACTACCCACACCGCTAGTTAACGGGGGTAGGGGGGGGAGCTTGCTACCACTCCCGTTCACACACCTGTGATTTGGTCACTTTGCTTGGAGGTAGGACTTCAAGGGGGATAGGGATGGCGGGCAAGTTTGTATAAATAGCTAAGGTTTGTATAGTTAGGAAAGATACAAATTATCTACGAATTTGTCATTTGTTCCGTAACTGGAATACAAACCACGCTATTTGTTAGGGGTGACTCACCCATTAGGAAGGGTGGACGTCCCTGCCAATCTGGCTTTAGGCTTTGCCCGGGGACTCCTTATCTGAGTATGTTAGTACTAAAAAATAAGGAGTCCCTGCCTCGCTAAACCTTGCTATGCAAGGTCCGCGGCCTACGCAAGCTGTGTTGAGACGTGCAGAAGTGTGACTGTCTGGGTAAAGTTATTCCGAGTCTATGTTGGAAAAACCTGATGTAACCAAGACTTCCCAATACCACATCGCCAGGGTATGGGGACACAACAGTATTAGCTTAATACTAGGTACACAAGGGAGCATGGTTTACCTGCAGTGATTTGAGGTCAGCTTATGCAGAGAACCCAGGATGCTGCTTTCGGTCAGCTTATGCAGAGAACCCAGGATGCTGCTTTCGGTCAGCTTCTGCAGAGAACCCAGGATGCTGCTTTCCCCACAAGAGGGTAGGATGAAGAAAAGAATAAGAGCCAGTCAAATCTTTTCATTCACGCAGACTAAAACCGGGTAACAGTGCCCTCAACCTTCTGCTACTTGTCCAATAAGGAGCTTGAGGTATACAACCAGCTGTTGTGCAGCCACCACCGGACCGATAGAGATCGTATCAAGTTCCTGTGGGTCACGTCTTGTAGGAGAAAGGTTGTGAAAGTCACCTGGAGCATTCACATCCTTTCTTGTAAAATATGCGTCACAGAGTAATCTGCTAAGAAGGACCAGGGGCATAGTTATGCCCGACACTGTGAGTTGCCATGTTGAGATGATGTTTGGGTGATCCTTCTCTAGTCTCTCCCAATGCTGACAAGAGGAGGGACCCGGGCAGGCTGTTGCCGTTTTCTTTAGGTAAAGTCTCATACCTTACCCTGGGTACAGTAACGGATGATCTGGATCGTCCGTTACCGAGTTGAGACTTGTGTAGGATCTGTCACCTCTGGGGACTGTGTCTGGCGACATACTCAGGGACGAAACTGAACATTGTCTTTCGCCCTTCTCAATAATGGGCGATGTCGAAAGAGAGACCATGAAGTTCCTTGACTCGTATGGTTCCTGTCCGAGTGTGTAGGAACATTGCGTTCTTAAATCAGGAGAAAATTTGTTGCCTGGTGAAGTGGAACACAAGGAGGTCCCTTTAGGGATCGGAGATTTGAACCATGTTCTGAGAGGAAGGTCTCAATTCCGACTGGGGAAAGGCAAGTTGTAAGTCCGTATGAGTTAGGAAAAGTCTATCGATGAGAGGGTGTTCCTTTCTTTCAGTTTGAAGGTGAAGGATCAAGGTTGAGTGATCATCTTTACCTGTCAAAACTGAATAGGGGGTCTTTTCCTCTTGCATATACTCGAAGATTCCACTATTGCTCGAATCGAGGTATCGAGTGGAGAGACACTTTCACATGATGCCAACCACACAAGACGTGATACTGTCTAGTAGACTGATGCTGGGGAATTCCTCAGATATCTAGACAACCTTTTCGCAAAGAGGTATTGGGTAGTCTTCAGGCGTACAATCATAGCAGAGCTATAGCTTGTGGTAGGTGTCGAAGTGGGTTGTCTGTTATGTGGAGAGGGTTCTCTTGGAGGCTCTATCAGGAGCTGCAAAAGGTTTGAAAACCGTTCTGCATAATACCAGCTAGGAGTGTCCTTGAGAGGTTGACCGATGTTCTAGCCTTGTTGAGTGCCCTTCTCCAGATAAAACAGGGACGAGACGTAAACGTCATTGTTGTACCCACCATTGTTACCAGAGAACCTTGGGGTCTAGGGCTGGTGAGCAACGGTAGCCTGAAATTCAGGAGCGTTGCAAACAGACCCCCTAGTTGGAGGACCTCGTAAAGTCGGGACTTTGTTGGCTACATGGCAATCCGAAGTCCATTTGTTATACCTTATCTGAGATGCTGTGCACAGATTGTCGGCGAGCACGTTCTTCCAGTCTGGAATGAAGTGGGCTGATAGTGGTACCGAACGGACTTTGGCCCATCTTTGTGTTTATACTATTAGATGGGAAGAGGCTACGAGTAAGTTCCTTCTTGCTTGTCGATGCGAGTCTCTATGTGGTGTGTTGTGTGTCGTCCATCACATCACTGAGAGGTCTGTTAGGGACCGATGAGGCTGGTGAAGGACCGGAAAGTTGGCCTTCATCTCTTAAGAGATTTAAGTGAAGGTACTTTCGGGCTCTGTCCAGAGGGCTGAGGTCGTGTGGTGCAGCACTAAGGTTCCTCCTTTCTTCTTTTTCCGACTCAAGTCTCTTGGAATGGAAGTCGTTCTCGTTTCGAGAAGGTTTTGTGGAGATTGGTGTCTAGAATCATTTCCAGATACACCAGTCTCCTGGAAGGGAAGTAGGGAAGACTTCCGTAGGTTTACCCTGATCACTGGATCTTGGTAAAAAGACTTCAGAAGTTCCAGTGTTAATGCAACGTTGCCACTGAGTCTGCTAAGGTCAGTCAGTCGTCCCGAGAGAGAGGAGACAGAAGCTGATCCTACGAGACCAGGATGGGTGTAGTGGAATGACCAAAGCACAGTGCCTTGAACTGGTGTTTCTTGTTTGTCTAGACTGAATCTTCCAACCTTCTTATATGGATGGTTTGGACCTGGGAGTAAGTGTCCTTTAAGTCCAATGTGCAAATGAAGACCTGAGGTCTTAGCCCTTGTTCGAACTCCAACATGGTGTGGACATCGACCCAAAGGGACAGCTCCTTGATGATCCTTTTGCATGGAAGATTGTCGACGCTGGAGTCTTGACTCGTGTCGTAATGGATCAGGCGCGATACACAGTGTAAGAATTCTTCTCTGAGAGAGAATTTCTTTAACTAGAAGAAGGAAGACAATGCTTAGCCTTACCATGCGCCCTGATGGGATTGATGCTATTCCTTAGAATAGAATCAATCTGGCAAATGTTAATCAATGGTTAACCGTTGGGTATCGTGGTTACTGTGCAGTTGGAGAGTGCTCGCAAGTAGTTCCCTGTTGGCAAGCCGTTGAAGAGGGTTGTCGAACGTTTGCCGATCACTTTAGTGTGATGGCGAACGCCCAGTAGCGAGAAGTATGTTGTATACCTTCTGATCTAGGAACTACAGGAAGCGGTTGACTAGTAAGTTCGAGTCACGAACTGCTGGCAAATTGCCGATGACCGATGAATCGGTGGTCTGTGAGCCGATGGTGAGTTCAAGATCAGCAAGCTGATTATGGTCCCCCCTGGTTGGTCAGAGATGAGTAAGCTGAATTTGGGCTGGTCAGAGATCAGCGAGCTGAGTTCAATGATCGAAGAAAGATGAGCTGCCCATCAGTGATCTAGTGATCAGCAAGCTGATGACTGGTTATTGACTAGCAATCGGTGATTGGAAACGCTAGCAATTGGAGATCGTTAGTCACTGGAGGGACTAGAGGTCAAAGATCAGCACTGAGCTAGCAATTGGCGATCTGGTGATTGGCGACCTAGCGATCAGTAAACTGTGAACTAGCCATCAGCAAACAGTAATCTAGAGATCAGTCTGTTAATGCTTTCCTGTTTGCTGACGGTGGTCTGTCAAGGAAAAAGAAACTTCAGAAGAGACAGGGACCAAGGATTCCCCGTTTCGATTCCCCTTTTAGGATGGAATCTTCGGGATCTTGAATCCTTCTGTGAAGCCTTATTCCTCTTTTCCCGGTGGCAATGTTTATGTGTTTGCATGGAGGAATGGGGCAATGGTGACCTGTCCAAAAAGTTTTATTCCTTTTTACTGACAATTGCGCGAGTATGTGGGAGAGTACTGAAGCGATGGCACACAGGATGATGCTGGTGTTTAATATCTGCCTGGAGAGCAGGAAAGCGCTGGCTCTTAGGCAAGAGCTGGCGCATTGGATCCGGGACCGTAACTGCGCAGGAGGGCGCAGGAAAGTGAGGAAGAGCGCTGGCGTGCAGTAAGGCACTTTTTGGCCTCAGGCCATGTTGTCCTGATGGAAGTTCCTTTATAGTAGCTTCCTAGGGTATATTTGACTACAGTGATATTCCCAGAGAATTTTACCTTAAGGTCTCCAGAATTCTAACTCCTGGCGCGAATATCCCTAAATTTTCCTTTTAGGGATATCGCATAATATCAGAGGACGTATTCTTGACACGCCACATAGCTATCTTCATCCCAAATAGCATTTACGCTTCGAGGGGGAAAAGTGGCAAGAAAACGAAGGGGAGCCGTTAATAAGATACCGCTCCTCCGTTACAGTTTTGAGTATCTAGATGACATCATCATCGCCACCATCTTTATTCCTTTTCTCGTAGCGATATTGCTCGGTGATTTTCCTGTGCTCTCTCGCTATTTTGGAATATCATGCTTTCTCCAACCTCTTCTGCCTCTGGAAAGTTGAGTATTGATCTGTACATTGTAAAAATGTAAGCTCTTGCCTTTTTATAATATGAATTAAGGTTAAATTAACGCATGCAAGAGCTGTTGCCTAAGCCGGAGGCGTCATGGGCGCTGTCATTCGTAACGCACGAGTCATTTAGTTAGCCAGAACGACCTCCCCGGTTTTAATAGCTTTAATAACTTTAGCTATTTAGCCTTCATTGCTAGGAATTCTTTATATTATGCCGATAGTATTCATATTAGTTTCGGCAATTTAGGTAAATGAACCTTGTTTACGCTAGGCTTCCTAGCCTAGGCGTTCAGTTTTAGTACTTTCATGCATGATATAATAGACTTTCCTAGTGCTATAATTTTAATGAAGCTTTAGGTGAATTTTATACATGTAAGATATATTGATTGCATAATATCTTCCTCTTCCAAGATAGTATACGAGAGTTTCGGTGATTTAGGTAATCGATTCTCACTGCCACTAGGCTACTAGCCTAGTGGCTTTAGTATACTTTCATACATGTTCCCTGATTGCCCTCATGTATCGTTTTTATTAATTCAGGCGGAGATAGATATCTCCTAGAATTATATTAAGGCGATGCTTGTCTCCTACGGAGATTTAATGGCAGTCCCTCCTTCCCTCTGAGTTAGCCTAGGCTATAACCCTAGTCAGTCGTGCCTTGAGTTGTAATTCAGGCAGGACTAGGCTAGGGTTTTCTGTCGTTTCCTTGTAACTGCAGAGGCAGGTTTTTGGGTTTTGGTAAGAACCTCAGAGTATTTAGTCTGGTGCCGGCAACTGGCTGGCAGGGTGAAAAGCATTTCCCTGCTGGACTAAGCTGCCGGCATAGGAGGCTAGACCTCCCTAGACCACACCTGAAGGCTTTATATGATATTGATACCTTCTCCCTGTGGTCTAGCTGACTAGTCCTGTGCGGGCGGACTCTAGGCTGAAGAATAGACATTCTTTTGTCGCCTAAGCGACACCGGCACTAGAACTCTGTTCCTCTATTGTTTAATGGTGGCGGCGAGGGTGCTGCCGGCCCCTTTACTGTATTAGCCGGCCCTAGGCTGGAGAATAGAATTCTCCTGCTGCCTGGGATGGCTTCAATACTGGAACAGAGTTTCTTTAGGTGAGGTAGGACCGGCAAACCTGCCGGCTCCTTCCACACCCCATAGGACCCTCACCCCTCCCCACTCTGTCCTTTAGTGATGGCCTAGTCATCACAAACTCTTGGCCATCGTCCTACAATTGAGCCGATTGCCGGCAGGTTGTGGGGCTGGCTCGGGCTTCTGTCTGTAGTAGCACCGTCACTCAGCTCTCCCTTACAGACATAGTGCTCCGGGAGAGTTGGGCCGGCTGGGCCGGCTGCCGGCAGAAGATCCCTTTGCTGTAGAGTGTTCTTCAGTCCTCTCTTGGACTGCCATTCATAAACCTGTGGCCGGCAGAGACCAGCAATAGTTGTGGATGGGTGGAAGCCTGAATAATATATTCTCCCCTTCCATTTGAACCCTCATTCTGGAAGAAGGCAGTAAAGCAGAGCTCTTACACTATCCTTCACTCCATGCTTTCTCTCTCTCTATTGGCTAGTACCACTGGGTTCTAATCTGCCGGCAGCTCTACCCAGCAATGCACCGTCTAGAAGGCCGACAGCCGGAGAGGCTGCCGACAGCCGGAGAGGCTGCCGACCGCCGTATATATATCTAATTCACCGGCTGGCATAGTGTGCCGACAGCCGGCGATCCGCCAGCGGCCGGCGAAGTGCCAGCCACTACCACAGCCGACAATACATCGACTGAACTGTACCCTGGTGCTAGCCTTGCTGGCATATGCCGGCTGGAACTACAGTATATGACTATACAGTAGCCAGTATATTTGCAATAAAGATCATACTGCAAACAGAAAACTACAGTATATATTATACAGTAGCCTATTTTTTCCAACATACTCTGTGTTGTCATGCGCAGCCTATTGTTGAGACCATATAATATAAAGAAAGTAAGTTCTTTCTATACACTAATAAATGATCAGTGATAACGATCCTCAATCTTAAACCGTCTGGAAGCTAAGATTAAGTTATACTTAAATATCCTCACGGGATAGAAATCTTCCAATGGGCTTTCTAAAAATAGAATGACCTATGGTTTTAATTTTGAGGGAGGTCACAGCAATTGGCTGGGCCGGAAACACATGTATGTGTCTTTCCTATTTTATTTCTAGCTTATCTATCCTAAGCTATATGCAAAAAAAAAAAAAAAAAAAAAAATATTAATAATATTTGTATACTTTATCCAGTGAGATGAACCACCATACCGTATACTCATTTTATTTCCCTCTCTTTACAGGAGGACCAACCCAAATGTAAGAGCGTCTCCTGCAATGTGCGAAGTAAGAACTTCTGCGGCCATGAGGTGTGCAGGACGCACTCACGCTGTTCCATCACCAAGGGAACTCTGAAATATTGGGACCCCCAGGTATGTAACATCTATAAAACCTTGGTTACTGAGGCTTTCGATGACCCCCCAGTCAGCAGAGTCAAGGAATGCAGCAAGGGAGAAGCTGCGTAGATGGGTCCGTGGTTTTCAAAAGAACACCACGGGGCCATACCTTCCAAACGAAAGGATGCGGGCCTATCTTTTCCCTAGAGCATCTAAAGATGCTGTTATACAACAGCCTCACCCAGAGATCCCTTGCATTCAGATATCTGTAGAATCGGATGTCTCCGACGCGATGAAGGACATCCAACTTGACGACAGGATGTCAGAAGTGTCAGAAGACACTGAGAAGGACCTTCTTGCACGAGGTCAAAAAGAGGAGTCGACTGTGGCTCCTGATACCGAGGAGGAAGGAGTCGAAACGGTTTCGGTTTCATTGGTTCCTGTCCCAGAACCAGTTCCCTCGACATCTTCTGCTCTTCCATCTGACGACATAGAGAAGACTCTGTCTTCCATTATGATGTTGGTGCAGCAGATGCAGAAACAGAATGCTGAAAAGGAAGCTGCGTTGAGGTTGGAAATACGCCAACTTGCAGCATCCCGTGGGTCTCACAAGAGACTCAACGTGAAGGAACTTCCTTCATGTTCGGATGTGAACCCGTGGAGGCATGCGGAGTACATGCCCATAACAACCGGGAAGATTTATATTTCTGAGAAGTTGGGATCAGTCCCCATTGAGGATGTGGAATTTTGGCCCAGCTCGGAGTCTTATCCAGACTGCTTCGTCCGTCTGAAGACAGAGCCAGCATCAAAGGAAGAGACGGAGCCAAAAGAGGTCATAGTTTTTACCATTCCAAAGCACAGGCTTTGTAGTACTTTGAAGGAGAGGGGCTTCACTAATTCAAAGGTGCTGGCCCTGAGTAAAAAACATCCTTCCTTTGTTGCTTCATCTACCCGGGCCTTCCCCTTCATGGAAAAAGGGTACAAGGCAGCATTAAAGGCAATAGAAGCAGGAAAACCTTGCCCTACACTCGAGGAGTGTAAACCTGGAAGGAAGTACATTTTACCTTCTCAGTCAGGAAGTTGGAGGCAGATATTTCTGGACGCCAGTTCGCCGAGGACCACCCCAAGTTGTCCGAGTTTCTCTTGCGCAGGGAGCAAGAGACTAAAGAAAGGCTTGCTGCCTCTATGTCCCTCCAGACTACCTTGGAGACCATGGCTAGTGATCCTCAGAACCCGGATATGTTCATGGTTGCGGCCAAAACACATCTGGCTACTGTGACGAAAGATCTATTTGGCTTCATTAATGCCAGAAGGGCTTGTAGGGAGTTCGTGTTCGCCTCGGCTGCAGTAAGACATGAACCTACGAAGCTAACATCGTCCAGTATCTGGGGAAAGGACCTCTTCCTGAGTGAAGTGGTCAAGGAAGTAGTCGACAAGGCCGCCACGGAGAATAGGAACCCTCTCCACAAGTGGGGCTTGTCACTAAAGAGGAAGTCTTCCCCGGATGAGGGTCCCCAACCAAAACGGAAGACAAAGAGGCCAAGGGTGCCCTCTCGACCTGCCAAACAACAAAGGCAACAACAACTTCCCGCGACCGCAGTTCCCCAGGTGGTGGCACAACCTCCAACTACCTACCAGTTGGTACCCCGGCAAGTGGCGACACAGTCACCAGCCTTTACTCCAGCCTTTGAGAGGCAGTCTACTTCCTTTCGGCCGAAAGCTAGAGGAACATTTCGAGGTTCCTCTAGATGCCCCTCAAGAGGAAGAGGCAATAGAGGAGGACGCGGTCAAGGAGGCAAGTCCTCCGGTCAACAGCAGAAATGAGATGCTTCCGGTAGGAGGAAGACTATACTTGTTTCGGGATCGTTGGACCTTCGATCCCTGGGCCCACAGCCGGATCAAGAACGGACTGGGTTGGAGCTGGAACATAGCTCCACCATCATTCCCTCAATTCTTCCAACACTCCACCCTCGTTCTGGAAGAATATATCCGAGAACTCTTGAGCAAAAGAATAATAAAGAGGGCAAAGTCCATCAAATTCCAAGGAAGGCTGTTTTGTGTTCCCAAGAAGGACTCAGACAAACTCAGAGTCATTCTGGACTTGTCACCACTCAACAAGTTCATAGTAAACTACAAGTTCAGGATGTTAACCCTTCAACACATAAGGACCCTGTTGCCAAAAAAGGGATACACAGTCTCCATAGACATGGCAGATGCCTATTGGCATATTCCAATCAATCGCCAACTTTCCTCCTACCTAGGATTCAGGCTACAGAAGAAACAATATGTCTTCAGAGCCATGCCCTTCGGGCTAAATATAGCCCCAAGGATCTTCACGAAGCTTGCAGGAGGAGGACATCTCGGAGAGCTGTACAGCGATCTTGTCTCTGGTACTCTTAACCCCTTGAGACCAGGGCAGAGCTGCACTGGCCTTAGAGGGTTTCTGAGTACCGAATACACGGTCCAAGACCATGTCCTTGCCCTCTCGCGGAGGGATCTCTGGGTCGGAAAACCCGTTGAGAGCCCTCATTAGAGTCAGAACTTGCCAAAACGCATGTTCTGACTCTTGCTGTTCTCCTCCTGACGTCGGACTTGCAGCGAAGTCTCCTGTCCCCAAAGGCTCTTCTTGGGGAGAGTCGCGGACGTTCTCCGAGTGGCTAGTTGGCTCCGTCCTGGTCCTTGTAGAGGACTTTGGTAATGTCTTAGAGTCCTTAGACTCCTTCCTGGGAAGGATGTAGGACTCCAACATTGACGAAGATGGTAAGTTCCTTCCAGCCCCCACTTGAGAAGACATCTCAGCGCGAGGAGAGGTTTCCCCCATTGGTGCGATGGGGGAAAGTCTCACCTCACGTGATTCCCCTGAGGACGGGAAGTCCTCGTCCGACAGGGAAGGAGAGATAGTCTGGGGGAAAGAAGTAACCTGCCTCGAAGGCAGAGCTAGAGCTTTCTCCATATCTGGAAGGTAGGCCAGGAACTAGGTCAGTTGGTAAAAGAGAGTAGAGTATCAATCGTTGAAACTTATCTTGCTACCACACTGTGCAATGGCATGGACCAGCATCCCACTACTCGCACCAGTTAAAGAGGGACAGCTTACCTCTGTTTCCCCTCTATCTTCTTCCCCTTGACTCTTTTTTCTCGATGGAGGTTGAGAAGCTAAAAAGGGCTGTAAACTCAGGTCCTTTCCTAGTCCCAAATGGACCGATACGCCAGGGAGAGTTCAAGAGAGTAGCAGTTACATGAGATTGAGGAGCAGGAAAGAAAGCCCCATAAAGGTTTCCACTGTCAAAGGAGTATTCCCAAACTACACAGTGGAGAAAACTTTTTAGCCTTCTTTTGTATCTTCCCAAATCTCACCAATTGGAAAAATAATCAAGTTGTAAGGATCTAAAGTAAAGGTGGACATAAACCTTCATCCCACTATCTTTACCCTCACATTTATGTTGTTCATTGCTACTCTTAGCACAAAATATATCCATATAAACCCTCTGGTGATACTGGCTGTCAAAATTACCATCAGGATCATGAATTTTGGCTAAGGAGCATATTTTCCTACAGTGAGCAAATAACATTATGTGTCAGCCTATCTATGTTGATGTTTCTTGGTGTAACTAACAAAGAAATAAGATAGAAATACACTGACAATTGTATTAGAGATGTTGAATAAATCTTCTATATAGCACTTATGGTTAAATTAATGGATGACACCAATGTGCATTATCATGTCCTCAGAGGGTTAGGAAGTCACAAACAAAATCAACAAACAATTCAGTATAATCAACATAAATAGTTAAGAAATAAACTTTAACAGCAAAGTCAGGGTGCAACACCAGGCCATATAGCAATATCAAAAGTAATTTGTATTTTTTCTAGCTACACAAACCTGAGTCCTTTCCAATAGAGAAATGTCTTCCACAGACCTGGACCGGCCATTGAAATCATTAACGAGGTAGTTAATGACATGTGGTGAGCCTGAGTTGCCCTACCCACCCGTCTGTCCTAAAATAGTGAAAATAAGGTTATAATGATCATAATCAAAAGGGACAGATTTCGGATTTGAATATTGAAAGTATTCTGATTTCTGACTTGTGCACTAACCTAACATGTGTATTTCCTTAAGGAGTGTATCTTTTTAAGAAGAGGTTTGTTTTTGGTCAGATTCTCCATAAAATCCTGACATTGCAGGTTAAAGTTAGTCTTCTGTTAGCTGGGCTTTCATAGTAGAGACTGTGAACCAATTTCTCTCAAAGTCCACATATCATTCATAAAGGAAAAAACCCTCTCATCACAGAATTACTACCTAGTAGACAGATTACTGTGCTATAAATGTTGATGTGTGAAATTTCATTACTCTAGTATCCCTTCCTGAAGGAACTCCTGGAGACCAGACTCCTCATTAAAATGAATGTGTTTGTCAATTGCAATGTTAGGGTATTTTCTTCTGAGGAATTCTATTGCCTTTTAAATTTCCAATCACTGAGGCTGCTTTTTCAGGAAGGGACAGCTGATGTCTTGAAGGTCATCTGCATGCTTACCCCATCCATCAAGATATTTTACTGGTGTCAAAAGAGCACATTGATTTCCTAGGAAAGGTTTCTTTTATGATATCACATTCCTCTAGGTCTCTAAGTGGAAATCTGACCATGACTGGCAGGATATTATCTTCATGTCTTGCCATCAGTTTTGTCTTAAAACTTCTTACAATGGCCACAGACTTAACTGTGGAACAGTTTTGGCCTTCAAGTGTTTTAATTCCTGGATGGCAGAGTGGTGCCGGCTGGTTTCTGACGGAAAGTCAAGAGGGGAATCAGGGATGTGCATGCCGATACTGATGATGGTTTGGCGGGAAATACGGTTTTATGTTCTAGGAAGGTACTCTTGCAAATTATGCCATGCAAAGCTGTTTATCACTTTTGTAATTACATACACTGACAGTGCAAGTAGTACGGGGTGCAATTATGTAAAGTTTGGTCAACATTTTCTTTTCTTTTTTCCCGTATTCCAATTTCAGATCTTTCAGACAGTGAAAACCAGAGACACTTTCTGGGACAGCAGTAGCCAGGGACAGGTCACCGAAAACGGGGATGTTTGGTTACCCTAGTATACCCCTACATTAGTTTTACAGCTAGAAAAGTCACCAAATACTACATTAGGGAGTAAACCCCCAAAACATTTTCTTCTTATATGAGCACCAGTTTGTCTATACTTATAAGGAACGGAAAAGCATGGTTTATCTTTGTTTTCTAATAAGAAATCATGTCCAGAATGACAAATTTACCAAAAACACTAATCAGCAACATATCTTTCACATAGCAACCATAGGCAAGTTACTACACTGATTTCATAAAATCGACAGTGCTTTCATAAGCCACTTATGTGCAAGTTTAACGCTTCTTTCATAAGGAAATTATTTGAGATTCAATAGTCCTTTCATAAGACTTGTTTGCAGTTCTATACTTTTCTACTAACATGTCACACAATGCACATATATAAGAAAGACCTTCCTCATGTCATGACACGTATCAGGTGGCATACTCAGATACACACCACAGTCTAATTACTTGAGATGTGCCAGTACTGTTTACTGGTACGACACAAGTAATTATAAAAGGGGGAGACATGTATCAGACGAGGGTGACTTGGATCAGCCCATGGATGCCATGCGTTGGCCTGGGGATGATGAGCATCGGCTTGGGGGATCATGAATTGGTGGGCTATGCATTGAACCCCAAGTGACTGTGAATCGGCCCGCCATGGTACCTGGTGGCGTCCACCTCCACAAATGAGAGGAAGTCTCGTCAAGAGCTCCATTTTTGCGCATGTGGTTGGACTTCTTTGACCTTTTCTTCACATTACTATACTATTCTTCTACTTCTCAAAAGAAGCGTCAGAATGAAAATCGTAAGAGAAATGAGAGGAGGATGAAGAAGATGGAAGGGAACTAATTGATTTTTTTGCTTACCGACTTTCTTCTCACACTCTGCAAGCAGAGAAGTCAAGGTCTAAGCGTAAAGGTGACACTTATGCACTAAGTACAGTTATTACCACTGGGATCATTGGTTCCAGGGTCACTGACGCTGCTGGTACTGGAATTATTGCTGAATCACTGGCGTCACCACTCGGGTACTGGCACTTGGATCACCGAGGCAAAGTACCCTTAGCTACCCGCTCCTTAAAAAAGACACCGAGGGCTTACCTGCAAAACCTTAGGAGGGCCAAGCAGAGTTCCAACAAAGATGACATCATACTCCTATTAACCCTTTTGCCCCCAAAGGACGTACTGGTACGTTTCACAAAACTCATCCCTTTACCCCCATGGACGTACCGGTACGTCCTTGCAAAAAAATGCTATAAAAAATTTTTTTATCATATTTTTGATAATTTTTTGAGACAATTCAGGCATTTTCCAAGAGAATGAGACCAACCTGACCTCTCTATGACAAAAATTAAGGCTGTTAGAGCAATTTAAAAAAAATATACTGCAAAATGTGCTGGGAAAAAAATAACCCCCTGGGGGTTAAGGGTTGGAAATTTCCAAATAGCCTGGGGGTAAAAAGGTTAAAAGACGAGGGTTTCTATGCGTATAAGAACAAACAGTACTATGCATATACTTACCTTCTTACTTGGCCAAATTGATTATAACTTACTTTACTTTGAATATGAATGCAAAAATAGTATACTGTATGTTACACAGTAACTTACCATACACAAGTATGTTGAACAGAAATTGAAGAGTGTAATCTCACTGCACAAGATGGTGTAAAATATGAATATGGACTTCTGCAGAGAAGGGACACTGCACTCCCTATACCTCTATGACAGATTGTTGGGACCATTGTCCTGATTAATTTGCTTTATCTGGCAAAAGAAATGATAAAGAATTCATAAGACTGGTAAAACTAACCTCTTAGCTTGTAATAATATGTTATTTTGATTATAAAATGTTATTTTCATTAGTAAAATAAATTTTTGAATATACTTACCCGGTGATTATATAAGCTGCAGCTCTGCTGCTCGACAGAAAACTCTACGGAAAAAATCCGCCAGCGATCGCTATGCAGGAAGGGGGTGTACTTCAACAGCGCCATCTGTCGTGCAGGTACTCAGTACTCATTGTAAACAAAGAACTCAATTTTCTCCTCGGTCCACTGCGTCTCTATTGGGGAGGAAGGGAGGGTCCTTTAATATATAATCACCGGGTAAGTATATTCAAAAATTTATTTTATAATCAAAATAACATTTTTCAATATTTAACTTAGCCGGTGATTATATAAGCTGATTCACACCCAGGGGGGTGGGTAGAGACCAGCAATAAATGTTTACATTATTATGAGCTAAGGATTTTTTTATTTCATTTTAGAAGTTATCAAAATAACAAAAACAAAATAAATAAGTACCTGGTAAGGAAGTCGACTTGAACAATTACTCTGCCTTTTTAAGTACGTCTTCCCTACGGAGCCTCGCGATCCTCTTAGGATGCTGAGCGACCCCTAGGATCTGAAGTATGAAGGGTTGCAACCCATACCACAGGACCTCATCAAAACCTCTAATCTAGGCGCTTCTCAAGAAAAGAATTTGACCACCCGCCAAATCAACCAGGATGCGAAAGGCTTCTTAGCCTTCCGGACAACCCAAAAACAACAATAAAAACATTTCAAGAGAAAGATTAAAAAAGGTTATGGAATTAGGGGATTGTAGTGGTTGAGCCCTCACCCACTACTGCACTCGCTGCTACGAATGGTCCCAGGGTGTAGCAGTTCTCGTAAAGAGACTGGACATCTTTAAGATAAAAAGACGCGAACACTGACTTGCTTCTCCAATAGGTTGCGTCCATTATACTTCGCAGAGATCTATTTTGTTTAAAGGCCACTGAAGTTGCGACAGCTCTAACTTCATGTGTCCTTACCTTCAGCAAAGCTTGGTCTTCCCCACTCAGATGTGAACGAGCTTCTCGTATTAACAGTCTGATAAAATAGGATAAAGCATTCTTTGACATAGGCAAAGATGGTTTCTTAACTGAACACCATAAAGCTTCTGACTGTCCTCGTAAAGGTTTAGTTCGTCTTATATAGAACTTAAGAGCTCTCACAGGGCATAAGACTCTTTCTAGTTCATTTCCAACCATATTCGATAGGCTTGGAATATCGAACGATTTCGGCCAAGGACGAGAGGGTAACTCGTTTTTGGCTAGAAAACCAAGTTGAAGAGAACATGTAGCCGTTTCAGATGAAAATCCGATGTTCCTGCTGAAGGCGTGAATCTCACTGACTCTTTAGCTGTGGCTAAGCAAACCAGGAAAAGAGTCTTTAAAGTGAGATCTTTAAAGGAGGCTGATTGTAGAGGCTCGAACCTTTCTGACATGAGGAATCTTAGTACCACGTCTAAATTCCAACCGGGTGTAGCCAAACGACGCTCCTTCGTGGTCTCAAAAGACTTAAGGAGGTCCTGTAGATCTTTGTTGTTGGAAAGATCTAAGCCTCTGTGACGGAAGACTGATGCCAACATGCTTCTGTAACCCTTGATAGTGGGAGCTGAAAGAGATCGTTCTTTCCTCAGGTATAAAAGGAAGTCAGCTATTTGAGTTACAGAGGTACTGGTCGAGGATACAGATACTGATTTGCACCAGTTCCGGAAGACTTCCCACTTCGATTGGTAGACTCTAAGGGTGGATGTCCTCCTTGCTCTAGCAATCGCCCTGGCTGCCTCCTTCGAAAAACCTCTAGCTCTCGAGAGTCTTTCGATAGTCTGAAGGCAGTCAGACGAAGAGCGTGGAGGCCTTGGTGTACCTTCTTTACGTGTGGCTGACGTAGAAGGTCCACCCTTAGAGGAAGAGTTCTGGGAACGTCCACTAGCCATCGAAGTACCTCGGTGAACCATTCTCTCGCGGGCCAGAGGGGAGCAACTAACGTCAACCTTGTCCCTTCGTGAGAGGCGAACTTCTGCAGTACCTTGTTGACAATCTTGAATGGGGGGAATGCATATAGGTCTAGATGTGACCAATCTAGGAGAAAGGCATCTATATGAACTGCTGCTGGGTCCGGGATTGGTGAACAATATATTGGGAGCCTCTTGGTCATCGAGGTTGCGAAGAGATCTATGGTAGGCTGGCCCCATGTGGCCCAAAGTCTCTTGCACACATCCTTGTGTAGGGTCCATTCTGTTGGAATGATTTGTCCCTTCCGACTGAGGCAATCTGCCATGACATTCAAGTTGCCTTGGATGAACCTCGTTACTAGTGAAATGTTTAGATCTTTTGACCAGGTGAGGAGGTCCCTTGCGATCTCGTACAACGTCATAGAGTGGGTCCCTCCTTGTTTGGAGATGTACGCCAAAGCCGTGGTGTTGTCCGAGTTCACCTCCACCACTTTGCCTTGAAGGAGAGACTTGAAGCTTTTCAAGGCCAGATGAACTGCCAGTAGCTCCTTGCAGTTGATATGCATTGTCCTTTGACTCGAGTCCCAAGTTCCCGAGCATTCCCGACCGTCTAATGTCGCGCCCCAGCCCGTGTCCGATGCGTCCGAGAAGAGAACGTGGTTGGGAGTCTGAACAGCCAGGGGCAGACCCTCTCTGAGACTGATACTGTCCTTCCACCAAGTCAGGGCAGACTTCATCTTCTCGGAAATGGGGATCGAGACCGCTTCTAGCGTCTTGTCCTTTTTCCAGTAAACAGCTAGGTGAAATTGAAGAGGACGGGGGTGTAGTGTTCCTAACGATATGAACTGTTCCAGGGATGATAGTGTCCCTATCAGACTCATCCACTGCCTGACTGAACATCATTCCTTCTTCAGCATGTTCTGGATGCATAACTGGGCTTGACTTGTTCTGGGGGCCGACGGAAAAACCCGAAAAGCTAGACTGTGAATCTCCATCCCTAAATACACAATAGTTTGGGATGGGACCACTTGAGACTTTTCCATATTGACAAGGAGACCCAATTCCTTGGTCAGATCTAGAGTCCACTTTAGATCCTTCAGACAGCGACGACTGGAAGAAGCTCTTAGAAGCCAGTCGTCCAAATAGAGGGAGACTCTGATGTCCGCTAAATGAAGGAATTTGGCTACATTCCTCATCAGCCTCGTAAACACAAGAGGAGCTGTGCTTAGGCCAAAGCACAGGGCTTGAAACTGGTAGACAACCTTTTCGTAAACAAATCTCAGGAAAGGTTGGGAGTCTGGGTGGATGGAGACATGGAAGTATGCGTCCCTTAGGTCTAAAGAGACCATCCAGTCTTCCCTTCTGACCGCTGCTAGAACGGACTTTGTGGTCTCCATGGAGAACGTCTGCTTTGTGACAAAGACATTCAGCGCACTGACGTCTAGCACCGGCCTCCACCCTCCTGTCTTCTTTGCCACTAAGAAGAGACGGTTGTAGAAGCCCGGGGTTTGATGGTCCAGGACTTTGACTACCGCTCCCTTTTCTAGTAAGAGAGACACCTCCTGTTTCAATGCTTGTCTCTTGTCTTCCTCCCTGTACCTGGGAGAGAGATCGATGGGAGACGTTGCTAGAGGGGGTATTCGTACAAACGGGATCTTGTACCCCTCTCTGAGCAACCTCACAGATTGTGCATCTGCGCCTCTCTTCTCCCAGGTCTGCCAGAAGTTCTTGAGTCTGGCTCCCACTGCTGTCTGAAGAAGTTGGCAGTCAGACTCTGCCTTTAAAGGACTTGGTTCCTTTCTTCTTCCCACGTCTCCCTTCGGCACGAGCACCTCCTCTGCTGGAGGCTCTGCCACGAAAGGGCGGAATAAATCGGGACGCTGGAGTGTCCATCCTTGGTCTAGTTGACAAGGTAGGCAAAGGGGTGGCTTTGCGGGCAGAGGACGCAACCAGGTCATGTGTGTCCTTCTGTATCAAAGAAGCAGCAATCTCCTTAATCAAGTCCTCTGGAAAAAGGCACTTAGAAAGAGGAGCAAACAGAAGTTCGGATCTTTGACACGGTGTCACTCCAGCTGACAGGAAAGAGCAAAGGTTCTCACGCTTCTTGAGGACTCCGGAAACGAACGATGCAGCAAGCTCACTAGACCCGTCACGTATGGCCTTGTCCATGCAGGACATGATGAGCAAGGAAGATTCCTTCTCAGTCGGGGAGATCTTCCTGCTCAAAGCTCCCAGACACCAGTCTAAGAAGTTGAAGATCTCGAAGGCTCTATATATCCCTTTCAACAGATGGTCTAGGTCCGAAGGAGACCAGCATATCTTAGAGCGTCTCATGGCTAGCCTGCGGGGAGAGTCTACAAGACTTGAGAAGTCGCCCTGGGCAGAGGCAGGAACTCCCAAGCCGAGAACTTCTCCCGTGGCATACCAGACGCTCGATCTGGAAGAGAGTCTAGCAGGGGGAAACGTAAAGGCTGTCTTCCCTAGACTCTTTTTGGACTGCATCCATTCTCCTCATACTCGTAAAGCTCTCTTGGACGAGCGTGCGAGGACGAGTCTAGTAAAGGCAGGCGAGGATGACTGCGTACCTAAAGCAAACTCTGATGAGGAGAGCGCGGAGCCACAGACACAAACTGGTCCGGAAACATCTCTTTGAACAGAGCAAGAACTTTTCTAAAGTCCAAAGAGGGTTGCGTGGACTTGGGCTCGTCAAGGTCCGAATGTGGTTCATCAACGTGTGCCGCATCGTCATCATCAGAGAGTCCATCATCCGAGTATTGAGGAGGAAGCGGCAATGGAGTAGGTATCGGCAATGGAGTAGGTATCGGCTGGTTAGCTGAGTCCGGTCGCACGGGTGCACGCGTGACTGAACCGGACGCAACGTCATGGAACTGTTGCCCAGTCTGTGAGCTGGCAACAACCATAGCAGCGCGGGGACGCACAGCGTCTACTCCAGACTGTCTAGCCTGATGTGGGAGAGCAGTGGCAACCACACAGGGTTGCGGAGGTTGACGCACCGCGTCAAAACAAAACAACTCTGATGGTTGTTGTACCTCGCGAACGTCAACGGAAGGTTCCGTGCGTCGCTGAACGTCAACATGCGGCTGGCAGGGAACACTGGAACGCATGGGTGGCGGGACTCTCTCAGCTGGAGGGCGCAAGAAGGTCGCCTCAGCGTCCACAGGACGCACAACCGAGTGTGTGGTTGGTTGTAGGCCAGAGGCTGGTGCAGCAGCAACCTTCTCCGCACGAAAGTCCTGCATCAGTGACGTTAATTGGAACTGCATGGTCTGCAGCAAAGACCACTTAGGGTCTGCAGGAGCAGGTGCGGCGACAGACGGTGTAACTGCCTGAGGCGGTACCGCTTTGCCTCTCTTAGGAGGTGAGCAGTCATCGGAAGACTGCAGCGAGTCCGAACTGACCCAGTGGCTACAACTGGGCCGTTGGACTTGCGCGGAAGGGACCGACTTGCGCTTAAGAGGTCGTGAGACCTTGGTCCATGGTTTCTTACGAGAAACCTCTTCCGCAGACGAGGAATAAATGGGCTCACTCGTCTTTGTGTGGGTGGGGCGATCTTGGGTAGATACGCCCGAAACCACGGAGGGAACGTCTGTTCGCTGATTAAAGCCTCTCGAACCCATTGGTCGTACGACATTGCTTCTCCCCTGGACTTGGGAGCTTGCAAGAGGTCCCGGACTAGGAGGACGACAGGGACGAACAGACGAACCCCCAAGCGCAACACTATCCACAACACTATCACTCACTTTACCACTTCCCACTGCACTTTTACACTTCAGCTCCTTGACGTCCGCCATGAGCTGGTTACGGTCACTAGCCAGGGACTCAACTCTCTCACCCAGAGCTTGGATGGCACGCATCATGTCAGCCATCGAAGGTTCCTGAGTGCCAGAAGGGGGATTAGGAGCAACCACTACAGGGGAAGGAATAGGTTGTGGGGCATGAGGAGAGGAAAAATCAACAGAACGAGATGAACTTCTCCTGACTCTATCTCTCTCTAGCCTACGTGTATATTTTTGGAATTCGATAAAATCGAATTCCGAAAGCCCAACGCATTCCTCACATCGATCTTCCAATTGACAGGTTTTATCCCGACAATTGGAACAAACGGTGTGAGGATCGATAGAGGCCTTCGGAAGACGCCTTGAACAGTCCCTAGCATTACACTTCCTGAATTTTGGGACTTGAGAAGGGTCAGCCATTTTGAATTGGTCAAAGGGGAATTCAAAAACTATCCAAAGTCATCAACAAATAAACCGATATCAAAAAAAGAATGCAAGGATTTATTGAAGAGAAAGCCTGCACAGCGAAAGCTCAAAACTAGAATAGTGTACTTCACCAAATAGTTGTGAAAACAAATCCAGTTAGCAACAGCGAATTAGTAGGTCTTGCCGGTAGCACGAGAGAGAGAAAATTGAGTTCTTTGTTTACAATGAGTACTGAGTACCTGCACGACAGATGGCGCTGTTGAAGTACACCCCCTTCCTGCATAGCGATCACTGGCGGATTTTTTCCGTAGAGTTTTCTGTCGAGCAGCAGAGCTGCAGCTTATATAATCACCGGCTAAGTTAAATATTGAAAAAATAATAATAATAATAATAATAATAATAATAATAATAATAATAATAATAATAAGAAGAAGAAAAATCTTAAAAGTAATTTTCATTTCTTATAACTACAGTACAGTATGTAAACATGAGTCTTTTAATAGGAGTAAAACTTCAAGATGGAATAGCCAATGTTAAAAACTTAATGAGGTAGTTATAAATACTTTTGACCTTAGGCTTGGGAGTTGAGGAATGGTTGAGGCAGGAAGCGTAGCTTGAAGGACTCAGGTTTGTATAATTAGGAAAAGATATCTCTGAAGGATATGGCTAACAGAGAAGTTTGTTCCAAGGAGTACTGTAGTTCTTCTGGAGCGTAACCAAATGTGTTAAGAAGTCTGGATGCTACTCATCTTTTGGTAATCTGAGAGCCACCTGGGTCATCCAGAGACCTTGTTGAGCATCGGGATGATAACACGACACGACCAGAGAACTTGCTGAAGCTTACGACCCGAGAGAGCATGCGGCCTACCTTGGTTTGCCCTCAGGGCACGTTTTCCTCCGCTAGGCCTACCATTATAGAAAATGGGAGTAGGGTAAACTACATAACACTCTGGTCGTTTGAGAGGAGGTTCCAGGTAACTCCTAAGAAAGTGTTTCGAGATAAGTCTCTGTGTTGGAACAAATTTGGTTTATCAATTGGAAAATATGATTGAACAGGGGGAAAGGGGTAGGTGTACAGGTGATCCCATGGGCGTTGGACTGTGTTTTTGAACACTTCCCATGGTTCTAAAAAGGGAAAACCAATCACAAGGAATTTCCTGTTAAGCCATGTCAATCACCAGTGTTCCCCAAAGTAAGGAGCCATTCAGTCCAGGGAGGAAAAGAGCACTCTGAGCCTACATCCTGCTCAGGAATGAACCTTAAATACAGCTCCACAGTGTTTTCCACTGAAATTACTCCAATCTTCAGAGGAGCTCGAGACTGTTAGGATCAGCCAGTCGTCCGAAGTTTTCCAAGACGAGGCCGATCCTGAAGGGAAAGGTTGATCTTAGGGTAGAAACCCCTGTGACAACCCTTAGTGCTTGGCTAAACTGAAGCACCATTCCCTGACATGACAGGGTGAAGACATATGTCATAAATAGAGGACTAGGAGTATTAGTCCTGGTGGTCGATCCTGTACAGGAAGCCATGGGCTAAAAGTTTGTATGATTGCAAGCCTTCCCTTTGTATGACAGGGATATAATATCAAACTCATTCCACAAGGATAGGCTAAACTAGAGACTTCTGTAAGAGGTGACCGAAGAAGCTCGGTGGTATCTTGATGAACCGCATATTCTCGTGAGACCAGATATTCCGATCGCAAGGATAATGAGAGACCGCTTCCCACCTCCTAAAGGAAGATGGACGAGACAAGAGAGTGTCTCTTGCGGGTTGAATGTGGACTCCGTCCAGCGAAAAACCTGAGCCGAGTATTTCGAGCTTGTAAGAGGGTTTTACTATTACTGGAAAAACCTCACTCTAGGATGACATGAGGGCGAACGTGCCGGATTCGATGAAGAAACCTGGCAACGTGAATGCGAGTTCTTTAAACTTCGCAGAAAGGGATGAAAGCTTAGGGAACCAAAGAAACCCTGTTTGCGAGAAACAAACAACACCCGAAAGGCGACCGGGGTATTAAGTTCCTAGGTTAACCCTTGTGCATTACCTCGGTCATCGTTTGAAAGTGCTGGGTTAGGTTCCCAGAAAAAATCTGCATTAAACTCCTTCAACTCTACATGGGAGGGCTACCAAAGTAGCGTAGGCCTAAGAGAGAGGAGAGGAGAAGATGAACACGAGCTGGCGAACAGCGAACGTCAAGTAAGCAAACGTAAAGTTGACAAACGGGGAGCTGTCATAAGGCAAGATGGCAAACGATGAGTCCTCGAACACCGATCAGCAAGAAGCTGGAGATCATCTAGCCATTGAATCAGCGATTCGCGAGCTGGCAAATCAGAGATCTGGTGAATCCAAGAACTAGCGACCAGCAACCAGGTGATCGGCGTGGCGATTGGTGAGCTTACAACCAGCGAGCTGGCAATTGGTAGGCTGGCAATCGATGAGCTGGCGATAGGAGAGCTGACGATCGGAGAGCAGCAAATAGGCAAGCTGGCGAATGGCGAGCTGTCAAATGATCTAGCTGTGAGCTGGGGATCGGAGAGCTGTAGGTAGGCGATCAGAGAGCTGTAGTTAGGCGATCAGCGAGGGGAGATTTGAGACGACGCTCGGCGAGCTGTTGATCAGCAATCGGTGAGCTGAAGAAGAGCAATATGGTTCAACAGTTGGCAAGCTGGAGATCGACGAACGGCAAGAGATGAGCAGGCAATCGGCGAATGACAGACAACAAGTTAGCGATTGAATATCCACAGACGAGTTGGCGATCAACGATTGGCGAGAAGCCAGCAAGCAGGTCGGGAATCCGGAGATTCGATAGGGGAAAGCAAGCCACAAACAGCAGTTCGATGGCGAGAGGAGGAGAGGTGTGTTGGACAGGCGAGTGCCGCAAGGCTAGCGAACAGCAACTCCGAGGAGAGTCTGGTGAGACAGATGATATCTTGGCGAAGGTGATATCTGAGGAGTGGGCGAATGATGAGGTCCTTGACGATCCTCCGAAGGGGATCGTTCGGCAGATGTCGACGACGAGCCAAACAGACAACTCTTTGCCAAAGGCGAAAGAGTGTGTCTGAGGCAACGAGAAGGACCACAAACTCAGCGAGCTCACCGATGATGATCCTCCGCAGGGGAAGACTGCTCAGCAGGATTTCTGGAAGGTCTCCAGATGGGTGTCTCTGTGGGGTGCTTTCACTCACAAGCGAGAGAGGTGAACACCCGTAGGAGAGACTTGCCTCAGACTTTGCTCCACCCCCAACGGAAGTGTTGGATTAGCATGGTGGTGGGGAAGCATAGTCTTTGGCAAAGAAATAGCAACAGCCAATGAAATGTAACTGTCAGCAAATCTCACCGCAGGCGGGAAGGTTGCTAGACAGAGACGATGAAGGGAAGTTCTCTCTCCGAAGGGAGAATAGCCCAACACCAGGGGAGGATAACTATCCCTCAGAAGGGAAAATAGTCCAGGCAGCACTCTTTGCTTTCCATCAACAATCATCGTTCAAGTTGAAGGTCTGCATCAAGTGCTACCAGAGAAAACATAGCCGAACCTAGTTCCTCAATGTTAGCGTGCTAATCAGGAGCTGCCACAGGCAAAGGAGAACAGAAATGTAACGGTGCAGGGACAGGCGATTCCACGGGAACGAATGGCACTGCTATTCTATGTCGACTGTCTCAGCCAAACGAAGAAGTACAGCTTTGCTAACTAACAAATATAAAAACAAATTATGTAAGAAAAACTCCTTCAGGAGGAGCACCTAATACGCGGACGGCAAAGCTGTCCCCCGAGAGAACACACATATCAAGGACACCGCAATCCCTTCGCGAGCCGACATCGACGGGAGGAGAGCAGCAGCCTAAAAACTGTAAAAAATGTATTACAATTAACTAATTCAGCTGACAAAACAAACTACTCGGGAGAACCACTCAACACTTCGGTGGGAAGGGAGTTCCGCGAGGGGGAGCGGACAGGTTAAAGGTCATGCCGTTGGACCATCGTCGCATGAAGGAGAGTGGCGTTAAAGCTGAAAAAGTTAAATTACAAACAGTTATTATTTCAACTCAATTAATGAAGAAAACCATCTGAAGAGCAACCTAACCCATGATCAGGAAAGGTGTTCCCCCCGCACACGATCTGCCGGCCGCCCACATAAAGCGGAGTTGTCAGTGGGAAAGAGCAAGACCGAAGTCAAGCTCTGTGAAGGCTGCAAGCAGATTTCTTCTAAGAACACATAGAGGGAAGGACGATGTTAACATCTGAACAGGGAGGAGTATCCAAACGACGATGACGACTCCCCTGCGGCAATGGCAGTCAATCATATGGCCCCCAGCCTACGGGTTGTCCGTCATTCAAGACGAGAAATCGTAAGCGAAGGTTCCCTGCCCTTGAGAACCTGTCGCACTATGCTGTCATACAAACAGCAACATTCACTATAAAGAAAAGCTTGAAATACCGTATATACACAGTACTATAAAAACATAAAGAATGTTTTCATATATATACTGTATATTAAAAAAAACATACGATTATGAAAAACTATGTCAAATGTACCGAAAGCCAAAAGTAAAATGAGGTTCACAGCCCAGGTGTGTGAGTGAGAAGGGTAGTTACTATCCCCAAAACCCAGCTAAATTGCAGTTGGGTGATTAACCCTCGCTAAAGGTCTAATGGCTCATCTTTCAGCTTTGCTGAAAGTAATACTCCTATAAATAGCGTGGGGTTGTAATTTAGTTACGGAACAAAGAGGAAACTTAAGGTACAAAGATGCACTCATACAAGTCTGTCTCTGCATAAAGCTTTGAATGAAAGCTGATTGCGTGTAAAGTTGAGCCCTAACGTGTTTCTTTATCAGTCTAGGGAGGCAAGTGCTTAAATTGAGCATGCCTGATATCCTTCCTGTTTTTGTTGTTTTCTTCTTTGGGAAAATCACATGCACAAGGAATACGCCAGGTGTAATCAGGCACACACGTTCAGCACGTAATGAATATTAGAAATTCTAAAAGTAATTCCCCTTTGGGCAGAGTAATCAGTTCTGGATCCTTGATCATGATCTGAAAAACTTGAGAATTCTTTTCCGGTATACAAGAAGTTGTTTTAGGAGCCAGACTTCCAAGGAGGAGGGAGAGGGTTTAGTTGGAAACCTATCCTCTAAGGTTTAAAGAGACTAGGGATCTGAATAAAAAAAATTTTATTCCTACGATGATTAAAGATGTTCCTAACTTGGAACTCTTCTATTCAGAGAAGAGTGAGAGGAAGTGTGAGGTCAACTCAAATTCTATCAGAGACTTATGATATTTGTCTGCGAAAGGAACTACAGTACTCTGGGTGATCTTGATTCATAATGGGATAGAGGGCTACAATCACCCCTAGGAGTACCAGGACATTGACAGTCATGGCTCTGGTAATCGAGAAGGTCTACTGGATTGAACTGTCAGTCGTAATTATGTGTTAGCTGGAAAGCGCACACGTTAGGACGTTTGTTTAGCTCTCGCAGGCATAAAGACTTCTCAGAGAAAGTTCAAACTTGCACTCATCCTAGATCTTATGAGATGCTTAAGAGTGATGCATGCAATGATAAGGTATAGTAACCCACTATTCTAAACCCCTAACAGGCTAAGCGTACATGTTCAGGTGTATGCGCATGGCCATGCCAGTGCATTTGAAGAAAGGTGACAAACTTATAACAGAGTTTGTATTTTTCCTAACATACAAACCCGAATTCTTTACTATAGGAGATATTCTAGCGCGAACTGGAAAATACGGTAGAAAACATTAACAAGGTCGTTAACGACCGGGCCGGTAGTTATCCACCTGTTAGTGGTGGGGGACTGCCGGTCGGTAGCTACTGAATACCTTCAATCGGTTTCTAGCTAGGACTATTTTTAGGGGGCGGTGACGGAGGGAAAATTTGTGTAAAGAATTCGGGTTTGTATATTAGGAAAAATACAAACTCTGTTATAAGTTTGTCATTTGTTCCTACTCTTGATACAAACCCTCATTATTTACTATAGGGGACTTAGTCTTAAGGCCAGGGTGGTCGAGGAGTTTACTATACCTAGGGAAGATAGTCCTCAGACTAGACTCTTTTGACAAAAAATCTCCCGTTAAACTTTTCTTTGAAGATCCCCATAATCTTAGCATGACTGAAAGTTTGTAATTACGTGGAAACAAATGTTTCCGGATGAAAAGGGTCAGGAACATTCGACTCGGACCCTTTCATACTTAGGATTCCCCAGACCTTGAAAAGGGGAACCCTCATGACTACGAGAATAACTTATACCCTGTGAGAGGAGTCAGATGAGTTTCATACCTTATTTCCATTGGCGAGTCCAGCTGAAACTAGCTACAGACTAAGATACCCACATGGGAGGGAGAAGGAAGCGCAGAAGATAGATGGATGTCCTTCTAAAAACCTAATGAAACACAGAATCCTCGACCAATGGCTACTGTCCCCTGAATGGCGTAAGGTAGCTACAGCACCTGTTGACCTGCCACAATAGGCCCTATATAAAAGGTGTTTAGAGACCAATGTGTCACATTGGTTAAATAGTGAGCGATGAATGCAGATTGGTGTTTCCAGACTCCAGCTCTTAAGACTTGGGAGACTGAAAAATTTTTTCTTAAATAGCAGTGAGACAACCACTCCCTTAACTTGATGGGCTTTGGGTTGAGCTGCCTCTGGGTCTCCGTGAATGGCTCTTGCAAACTTTCTTGAGCCAGAAAGAGATGGTGTTGCGAGAGATTCTCTTCTTTACCTTGTTGGTACTGAGGAAGAGATGACTGAAAGGTCTGGTGCGCTTCAGGTATTTCCTTAGCGCCCTGACTGGGCACAGTAGCAATTGGTCTGTATCCTGTGTTACCTTATTAAGGCTGGAAAATTGAAATTCTCTATACCTCTTATCGGCCGATGAAGGATTCTGAGTTTTGGCCACAAAGCCTGGCACGAAGTTGAGCGAAACTTACCCCCATCCTCTAGAATGGGTGACTTTGTAGGATAGACCATGTAGTTCATCGACCCTTTTTTCCGGGACCAGAGCTACTAGGAAGACGGTCTTAAGGGTTAGGAAATAATCAGAGGTCCTATTTAAGGGCTCATAGGGTGGACCCTTCAAGGAACGTAAGACCAGGGACACGTCCCAAGGTGGTGGTCTAATCTCAAAAGGGGGGCAAGATCTCTCAAAACCTCGAATCAACAAGGAGATATCTTCTGAGGTGGAAAGATCAACCCCTCTCAGTCTACAGATGAGGCTTAAGGCTGAACGATAGCCTTTAATTGCCGAGACTGAGAGGAGTTTTTCCTCCCTGAGGTACACAAGGAGGTCTGCCACTAATGGAAGAGAGGGATCGAGTGGAGACACGCCTCGCCCTCTACACCAAGCTGCAAACACTCTCCATCTTGCTTGGTAGAGGTTTGTGGAAGAATGGCGCAGGTGCCTGGACATGTGCTCAGCCACTTTCCCTGAAAAGCCTCTGCTTCTGAGGAGTGACTGGACAGCCTCCAGGCGCGAAGCTTCAGGAAGGGGATTCTCCAGTGGGGAACACCAATGTGTGACTGCATCCGCAGAAGGGGTTCTGGAGGAAGAAACCTTGGAACCTGAACCAGCAGGGAAAGAAGGTCTGCGTACCATTCTCTGCTTGGCCATGCCGGAGCTATTAGGGTTAGCTTGCAGTTCCGGGAGGTCCTGAATTTGTTGATCACCCTTCTGAGCAGGCAAAAGGGTGGAAAGGCGTATGCGTTCAGGTTGTCCCAAGAATGTTGAAGGGCGTCCTGGATCGCTGCCTGATGGTCTGGAACTGGGGACCAGTAGCGGGGAAGTTTTGCATTCAGAGAAGTGGCAAACAGGTCTATTGTGGGGAAACCCCACAAAACTATTACTGTCTTCAATACTCGAGGATCCAAAGACCATTCGCCACTCAACACTTGGTGATGCCTGTTCAGTTGATCCGCCACGATGTTTCTTCAGCCCGGAATAAACCTGGCTGTAAGAGAAATGTTGTGACCTTCCGCCCAATGGCAAAGCTGGACCGCTAGCAGACAGAGGTCTCTTGCCAGAGTACCCCCTTGTTTGTTGATGTACAAGACGGCTTTGGAGTTGTCGCTCATCAGCACCACCTCTCGTCCTTGTAGATCTTTTACAAAGTATTTTAGGCTTTTCCAGGCTGCCAATAATTCTAGGTGATTTATATGGAGAGTTTGTTCTATCGGAGACCAAACTCCTGATGCTAATTTCAGGCCTAGGTGGGAACCCCAGCCTCGTAGCGATGCGTCCAAAAAGAGTTTTAACTTTGGACTGGGGTTTTGGAGGGGAATGCCCTTTTGGGTATTCTCTCTAGTTGACCACCAATGAAGATCTTGTATCACCAGAGCTGGAACCTCCACTGACAAGAATGGGGAATCGATCTTTTGAGACCAATGGGTTTTCAGATGCTACTGGAGACTTCTCATTCTTGATCTTCCACCTGGAACTAGTTTTTCCAGGGAGGAAAGATGGCCCAGAATTCTCTGCCACAACTTGGCTGTAGGAGGCAGTGGACACAAGAGTTGGGCGATGGATTGTTCCAGTCTCCGAAGTCTGTCTTCCGAAAGGAACACCCTCTCTACCTGGGTGTTTATGGACATACCCAGATAGTCTAAGACTTGGGTTGGAATCAAACAAGACCTCTGCATTTACAAGGATCCCCAGGTCCATGCAAAGGTCTAGAAGTCTTCTCAGGTGATCCAGAGCTAGCTCCCTGGACGAGGCCAGGAGTAGCCAATCCTCTAGGTACCTTAACAGTCGTATCCCGTGCTTGTGAGCCCACAAGGATACGAGTTCTAAAACCCTCGTAAAGACCTGTGGGGCGGTTGAGAGGCCGAAGCATAGGACTTTAAACTTGAAGATTCGACCCTGAACCATAAAGCGCAGGAATTTCCGATATGCGCGATGGATCGGCACTTGGAAATATGCGTCTTTTAAGTCCACAGATGCCATAAAGTCTCCTGGACGCACCGCTTGGATCATGGAGGCTGCTGTCTCCATTTTGAATGGAGTTTGCTTCACAAACTGATTCAAGGTAGAGATATCGATTACTGGTCTCCAACCTCCCGAGGCTTTCTCTACCAGAAAAAGGCGACTGAAAAACCCCAGGGAGGTGTTGGAGACCTCTTGTATGGCACCTTTTAGAAGCATGCTCTGGATCTCCCGAGCTAGGGCTTGCTGTCCCGGGATCCCGAGGGACCTGGGAGGACGAGATCGGGGGAGGAATTAGAAGAGGAGGAGAGCCTATGAAGGGGATGCGGTATCCCCAACGAAGCACCTTGATGGTCCATTGCATGGCCCCCATAGCCTTCCACCTCCTCCAACTCCCCCGCAGGCAACCCCCTACGCACTGCGAGGGGGGAACCGTGACCCTATGTCTGTCTAGGGTTCCTCCCTCTGCCTTTAGCCTTGGGAGGAGCCGACTTTCCTCTGCCCAGAGGTTTGGCTATAAAAGATGGGCGGCTGAGGCTCTTGGCTGGGAGTGGAGTTGCGGTTGTGGTTTTAGGTTGTTGAGTTGGCTGCTGTTGCATTGCGCGAAGGGAGGCAGCCTTTTGCATCGCGGTGTCCTGCGTCTCTTTCCTCCAAGTATCTAAGGCAGAGGAAACTGCTTGCTTAGAAAAGAGGAGAGGTTGCAAAAGATCCGAGTTTCTCAAATCTGATTTCTCGGCCTTACCGATGCTCCTATGAAGTCTGAAAACTACTGATTCCCTCCTTTAGAGGACCCAATTGCCCCACATGGTTGCAGTTGTAGCAGTTAGGAAGTCCATTGTCTTGGCCCCAACAGCTAGGACTTCCTGTAGGGACTGCATGGAGTTTAGGTTTGATAGGTCTTCGTGACTCGCCAGGTAGCCGACTGTGCCTGACCACGTGTCAAACCAGGATAATGCCTCCTGAAGGGACATTGACGCTGCTTCCACTGCCGAGGCTCCTGTGGCAGTGAAGGAGACTGGGAGAGAAGAGAGTCTCTCTGAAGAGCAGCCAGGTGTGAGCCTCGCTGTGAGGGGATCCAGGGTCAGAGGAGAAAGGTTGGCGTCTCTGACCTTGTAAAAGCGCTTTTGCCTCGAAAACGGGAATTGTAGAAGTATATGGGATCCTTGCAACTTCAAGGAACCCGTTTCCCCCGAGACCGCCTACGAGACCTTCCTCAAACGGCCTGCAGTGTGAATAGACCAGGGAAGTTCGATTCTGGTCTTAGGGTTTGGTGGAGGACGACACAGTCTGTCTAAAGCTGGAGCGTCGGTATGTCGAGGCGACAGATGTAGATCACCGAGGCCTGAGATATTACACATAGTTCTTAGAGCCCTCAGATAGGAGGACTCTTAGTCCTTTGACGGTTGCTCTTCCGAGGAATCTTCTGGTTGCGCTAATTCCTTGTGAGGAAGGGCGATAGAAGTCAGAGTGTCTGGAGGTAACGGTGAAGTAGGAGACTCCATTGCCGTTGTTCCAAGGGAAGGCTGAGCGCTGGATAATGGTGCCGCGAGCGCCTGACCTTGCCTGGAAGTCGATGGTCTAGGCGTAGGTAACCGAATTATCGGTACTGTCTTAGTAAGATTCATAGAGATTCCTCTTTTTGAAACGTCTGAAGAACGAGGTAGAAGAGGTTGCATTGACCGGCGATCTGGCCTTTTCCATCTGCTCTCAACCGAGGAGAAGAAGGGTTGAACCCCTGCATCTTCTTCCAAGGTTCTCGTGAGGCTCGTATTCCGTTACGCATTAGGGAGCAAGAGAACCGGAGCTGTCCTGTCTGAAACACGAGGGCAAGGTGATTGACCCCGCGCGGATCGGGAGGTTAAAGGACGGGAGCGCTCTCTCTATGATGATATGTAGCGACAGTGAGGAGAAGTGCTCTTTCTTCCTTTCCTAGAGTGATCTGAGCTCCTCAAACTAATATGTGAAGGAGAGGGATCGCGCTCAGAGTGCGCTTTTCCCTTGTCCGCACTCCGGGCGTGATTAGATGAAAAATCGTTGGAAGAGTTTCTCGAACGGGAGCGCTTATTACGCTTTGGAGAACTCTCTTGTGACGAAGAGCGAGAACGTATCATAGCGGTCTTTTTCTTGAAGTGCCTAGAGCGCCTAGATGATCCCTTGCGAGAGGAAGTCGATAGCGAGGCAAAACGATGACGCAAGGAAGCGCTCTTCTTATGTTTGTGACGAGAGAGCTTATAGTCTCTCAGCGAGACATTTCGTGAAGAGATAGAAGGCGAGGAAGAGCGAGAACGATGATGTCTCTTCCTATGTCGCCTGTCTTTCCGACGAGAACGTCTGGGAGAAGGAGAGCGAGCTCTCCTTTTCCTCTTCTCTCTCTCGCTCCTAGCCTCCGAGGAGGGCGAGGACAATGATGATGAGGAGGAGGACGGGGAGGTACTGCGATGTTTGCGCTTGTGACGTTATAGTTTTGTAGAAGTGCAAGCAAGGTGCGAAGTAGGCGCCGCCAGAGCTGAAGTTACTATATCAACTGAAACTTCTGCGGTTGCCGACTGAGTTGACGGGAGGAAGGCAAGGTCCGGAACTCCCGAGGGTTCCAAACAGAAGGGACCTGAGGTAAAACTTTGCCCCCGAGGAACTGGTTCCACACTTCCTCCGAAGGAGAACCTGGGAGTTCAAGGGCAGGCCATACCGCTCGTAGATGATCTGGAATGAAAGCGGTAACAGAGTCATTCCCGGTGGCGGAAAAAATTGTCCCAGTGGTAGGGGCAACGTGATCCGCCTGACCAAGGGGAATGGGGGTTAAGTCAATGGTGCCGCTCTTCCTTGACTTCCCCCCCGGAGGATGGAGGCAAGGAAGAGTCTGAAGGGAGAGATCGAGAGGCCGAAGAAAAGGCCCGAGACTCCTTACCTTTCGACGGCGTACCTGGAGGTAACGAATCCATTTTGGATTTCTTTTTCTTCCTCTTCACGAACTTTTCCCACTGAGAGGGCGACCATTCTCTACATACTTGGCAGGGGGAGCCTTCAGAAAACCTATGACCTCTGCATGAAGGGCATAGGGAATGAGGATCCACCTCTGGTGGTGACATAAATGTGCCACATGATTTCGGGGGAACCCCGGGACACTTCCTCATAATAGAGAACATCACATCTAACAAAGAAATAGAGTTAATAAAAAACACAATAAAGAAAGGCTAGTCTGCCAGTCAAACAAAAGAAGGAGCAGCGGTGTTACCACTGCGACAGCTAGAATTCGATTGAAGGTATTCAGTAGCTACCGACCGGCAGTCCCCCACCACTAACAGGTGGATAACTACCGGCCCGGTCGTTAACGACCTTGTTAAGGTTTTCTGCCGTATTTTCCAGCTCGCGCTAGAATATTTCCTATAGTAAAGAATGAGAGTTTGTATCAAGTGTAGGAACAAATATGCAATTTCTTAGAAGAGCTAGCAAGCTCAGGTGAGAGTGAGTGATCAGGTGGGAGTCCTGATTTAACAACATTTGCTAAGAGACATGTTGCTCGCGAGCGCGTGTCTCCAAAGAAGGATAATGTATTCCTTTAGGGATGAGCATGTTCCTTCCGATACCCTTCCTTCTGACTTCAGACATGTCTGACTCAAGGACGAGAAAGGTGAGAGTCCTATGTTCACCTTTGGCGGCTTGGCCCGCCGATCGAGTTGTAGGAAACATATAAGCATGTATCAAACCCATTGTCAATGTTTCAAGATGCTGTGGTGTCATTACCAGACACAAGTGTCCAAGAGTACAGGAAGAAAATAAGCTGGAGAGCAAAAATCTGCCAAAGTCTCCAGCCAGTGAAAGAATGGCTGTCCCCACCAATGGCTGCTATCAAAGTGACTAGTGTACTCAGTGAGCAAGCAGATGATCAGGGTTTCCCTGCTTTATTATTATTATTAATTGCTAAGCTACAACCCCAGTTGGAAAAGCATAATGCTATAAGCCCAGGGGCCCCAACAGGGAAAATAGCCCAGTGAGGAAAGGAAACAAAGGAAAATAAAATATTTTAAGTAGAGTAACAACATTAAAATAAATATTTCCTAATAAACTATAAATACTTTAACAAAACACGAGGAAGAGAAATTAGATAGAATAGAGTGCCCGAGTGTACCCTCAAGCAAGAGAACTCTAACCCAAGACAGTGGAAGACCATGGTACAGAGGCGATGACACTACCCAAGACTAAAGAACAATGGTTTGATTTTGGAGTGTCCTTCTCCTAGAAGAGCTGCTTACCATAGCTAAAGAGTCCCTTCTACCCTTACCAAGATGAAAGTAGCCACTGAACAAATACAGTGTAGTTGGTTAACCACTTGGGTGAAGAAGAATGGTTTGGTAATCTCAGTGTTGTCAGGTGTATGACAGAGGAGAATCAGTGAAGAATAGGCCAGACTATTCGGTGTATGTGTAGGCAAAGGGAAAGGACCATAACCAGCGAGAAGGATTCAATGTAGTACTGTCTGGCCAGTCAAAGGACCCCATAACTCTCTAGTGGTAGTATCTCAACGGGTGGCTGGTGCCCTGGCCAACCTACTACCTACTTACCAGCTACCTACTTACACTTCGTTATAAAAGTTTCAACTGCTGTATTCTCCTGCTTCACTGTTATCCATCCTATATACAGGACGAAGGTTTGTGATTGTACCAAAACAAATATATTTTCCTATTTGAAATTCAGTGTCGGTTGAAATTGCAATTTTACACATATCATATGTTGTAAATCATGAAAAATACCTACAAAATATCTTTATTAAGATCACAATAAACAAAATTATCTGTACAGATAAAATTGATAGCATATGTATTAAGAGTTTTAATTGTATTCCTATATTACTGTGTGCCTGAAGTCTCTAAACTAGGGAAGTCTTTGTAGTTGGTTGGGTCAGAGCAGGTAGGTAATGAAATGTGGGTAAATATTTACTATAGCACAAAAGTCACAATTATAGGCATTCTAAAATTTCTAAAGTTACGACTGAAAAACTACATTTTAAAAGGGAAACAAACTTAAGAATACCACATAACCTAACCTAGAAGCCATATCCTTACTTCCTTGCCTACTGGGGGCTACACCCCGACATGAGACCTTCCCATATACTGTGCCAACATATCTCTTACTTTCCTAAGGCTAAGTCTCAATCCTGTGTTTGCTTCCCAACCAGCTTCACTATTGGCAAGGTAACACTAAATAAAAATATTTCGTAAACCATAAAACTAGCTTCATAGTATTGAAATCCTGACAAAAATATACAGCATTTTCCCCACAATGAAATTCGATTTGACAAGTAGTAAGAAGTTTTACGCCTTTCCCAGGCAACTACATACCCCTAAAACTGGACACATATGTATGATTTTTTGTAACTTACAAGTATGTGGCAAGATGAGTACTGCAAAATCACTAGGAACATTAGCTTGTCGTGCATCTATATTGTTTACCAACATTTCTTTATTCAAACCCACATAAAATCCAGCATTCCTATTGTGAGAGACCTTGTTACTCTACAGTTTAAGTCGGTTAGTTGTGGAGTGTGGACTAAGAACATGAATAATCATACATGGATTTGAATGAAAAACGTAAAGGAACGTATAGGGATATAAAATTAGGATATTTCTAGTCAATACTTATCAGAAAGTGACGAAGTACACCTGCAATGGACGTTGGAAATTTCCAGCATGGGTGATAATGTGAGCTGACAATACCGAACGTTACTGGGCCTCAATGTCGGCTACAGTTCTAATGGTTTTTGGGAGCCTTTGTATGTCAGCGGCCAGTTCCTCCAATGTTGATTAAAAATGATATTTTCATAATAAAATAAATTTTTGAATATACTTACCCGCTGGTTATATAAAAGAGCTGAAGTCCCTGACGCCAGGGCAGAAAATTCAAATCTCGCGCTATCGAAGATACGCCAGGTGTACCAACCGCACCCTAGCGGTAGAACAGGTGGAACTACACACCAACTCCAGTTCTTCCATGCCTCATAGCCATACCATAGGTAGTCTCTAGAGGGGAGGAGGGAGGGTGTTAAATTTATATAACCAGCGGGTAAGTATATTCAAAAATTTATTTTATTATGAAAATATCATTTTTAAATATAAAACTTACCCGCTGGTTATATAAAAGAGCTGATTGACACCCCTTGGTGGCGGGTCAGAGACAGCTACATACAGAAAATTCACTTAAGGGTTACATACAATAAACTTAAGCAGTTCTCACCTGATAAGGAAGCTGACAGCAATGATACTCTGCCTCATTTCGTCCGCTATCCTTAAGAGATCCAGTAATCCACTCGGGCTGAAAATCTCTAGGAGCTGTCAAACGGTACAAACACCTATAACATGACAGGACCTCAACCAATACCCTTGTTCCGGGTGCACTCAAGGAACAAATTGACCACCTAGCCAAATCAAAGATTGCGGAAGACTGACGCCCAATCTCCACAAACAACCATAAAAAACGAGTTCCAAGAGATAGAAAAGGGGTATTAGGAAAAAAGGGGACGTAGTGGTAGATCATTCACCTACTATCGCATTAGCAGCTATAAAAGGACCCAACGGAAAAAGGTCCTCATAGCGAGTCTGAACATTCTTCAAATAATGGGATGCAAAAACAGACTTACTTCTCCAAAATGTTGTATCCATCAGACTTTGCAGAGAACGGTTCTGTTTAAAGGCCACTGAGGTCGCTACCGCTCTGACTTCATGTGTCTTGACTTTGAGGAGCCTCTGATCCGACTCATCACACTGAGCATGAGCTTCTCGAATCAACAATCTAACGAAAAAAGACAAGGCATTCTTGGACATGGGCATCGAGGGTTTCCGAACTGCACACCACAGAGCGTCTGAGTTACCTCTCAGATTCTTAGTTCTGTCCACATAACACCGTAGAGCTCTAACTGGACAGAGAACCCTTTCCAATTCATCGCCAGCCAAATCCGAAAGGTTAGAAATCTCGAAGGATTTGGGCCATGGTCGAGAAGGGTTTTCGTTCTTGGCCAGAAACCCCAGTTGCAAAGAACAAATGGCTTTCCCATTCCGAAAACCAATGTTCTTGCTTAAAGCGTGAACTTCACTAACTCTTTTCGCAGTGGCGAGGGTAACTAGAAAAAGGGTTTTTAAGGTTAAGTCCTTAAATGAAGCCGAGTGTAAAGGCTCAAACCTGTCACTCATGAGAAATTTAAGGACAACATCCAAATTCCAGGCGATGGGAGCCGTTTGAATCATCTTGGTCGTATCAAAAGACCTAAGTAAATCTCGTAGATCCTTATTATCAGAAAGGTCTAGGTTCCTGTGTCGAAAAACCGTCGCCAACATACTCCTGTAACCTTTAATAGTTGATGACGAGAAGTTATGCTTAGTTTTAAGGTCCAAGAAAAAATCTGCTATTTGGGAAAGCGATGTACTGGAAGAGGAAATCGCGTTAGTTCTACACCATTCCCTGAACAACTCCCACTTGGACTGATACACCTTGATGGTTGAAGACCTTCTTGCCCTTGCAATTGCCTTGGCTGCCTTCTTCGAAAATCCTCTAGCTCTAGCGAGTTTTTCGATAGTCTGAAGGCAGTCAGACGTAGAGCTCGGAGGTTTTGATGATTTCGGGCCAAGTGAGGTTGTCTGAGAAGATCGGGTCTCATGGGAAGGCTTCTCGGGACATCCACCATCCATTCCAGTACCTCTGGAAACCAGCTCCTTGACGGCCAGAACGGAGCTATCAGTGTCATTCTGGTCTCCTCGTGTGAAACGAACTTCTGAATCACTTTGTAAAGGATCTTGAACGGAGGAAAGGCATAAACCTCCATGTGTGACCAGTTCATCAGAAAAGCGTCTATGTGAAAAGCTTCGGGATCTGGAACCGGAGAGCAGTAACACTCTAGTCGTTTGGTCTTCGCGGTGGCAAAGAGATCCACGAGAGGTCGACCCCATAACCGCCACAGACTCTTGCAGATGTCCGGGTGCAGAATCCATTCTGTGGAGAGAACCTGACCTTTCCTGCTGAGTCTGTCTGCGCTCACATTGTTGACTCCCTGGATGAACCGCGTCAAAAGAGTCACCTTCCTTTCCTCCGCCCAGATGAGGAGCAGTCTTGCAATCTCGAACAGAGGCCAAGAGTGGGTCCCGCCTTGTTTCGCAATATAGGCCAGAGCTGTCGTGCTGTCCGAATTGACTTGGACTACCTTGCCCCTGATCTGCTTTTCGAAGCCGATGAGAGCCAGATGAATAGCTAAAAGCTCTTTTTGATTGATGTGGAGAGAGGTTTGCTCCACCGTCCAAGTCCCCGAAAGTTCCTGCTTCTCTAGAGTGGCTCCCCATCCCGAGTTGGAGGCGTCGCAACACAACACGAGGTTTGGGTTCCTCTGAAGTAAAGACAAGCCTTCTTTCAGTCTGGGCTCGTTGTTCCACCATTGAAGATGAGACTTGATGGAAGTCGAGATGGGAATGCAATCCCTGTCGAGGCTGTCCCCTTTCTTCCAATGGCGGTTGAGATGAAACTGAAGAGGACGCAAGAACAACTTCCCCAGGGTCACGAACTTCTCTAACGACGAGAGAGTCCCCAGAAGGCTCATCCAATCTCTGACGGAGCAAAGATCTCTCTTCAGGAACGTTTGTACTTTTAGGAGGGCTGCTTGGATTCTCACCGACGACGGAAAAGCCCGAAAACTCCGACTGTGAATCTCCATCCCCAAATAAAGAATCTCCTGGGATGGAATGAGTTGTGATTTTTTCGAGCTCACCAGGAGACCCAGTTCTCTGGAGAGATCCAAAGTCATCTTGAGGTCCTTCAAACAACAATCGGCTGAGGAGGCTCTTATCAGCCAATCGTCCAGATACAGAGAGGCCCTGATTCCCCTCGAATGCAGCATGCTTGCCACGTTCAGCATGATCTTGGTGAACAATAGAGGAGCCGTGCAAAGTCCGAAACAAAGAGCCCTGAACTGGAAGACCTTGTTTCCGTCCATGAACCTCAGATAACGTCTGCAGCTGGGATGAATCGGAAGGTGGAAATAGGCATCCTGAAGATCTAAAGAGACCATCCAATCGTCCTTCCTCACAGCTGCCAGAACTGTTTTCTGAGTCTCCATGGTGAACGTCGAGTTTTGGACGTAACCATTGAGCACACTTACGTCCAGAACCGGTCTCCACCCCCCGGAACTCTTGGGTACTAGAAAAAGGCGGTTGTAAAACCCCGGAGACGTAACATCTTGCACTTCCTCTATTGCTCGTTTCTCTAATAAAAGAGACATCTGTAGAAGCATGGCTTGTTTCTTGGGACCCTCTCTGTATTTGGGCGAAAGATCCACTGGATCTGTGACTAAAGGAGGATTGGTCAGGAAGGGGATCTTGTAGCCTTCCTTTAACACCTGGACGGACCAGGGGTCCGCTCCATTCCTCTCCCAAGCCTCCCAAAAGTGAGTCAACCTGGCCCCCACTGCTGTCTGAAGGAGAAGGCAGTCAGACTTTACCTCGGCCGGACTTGCCCCCTCTGCCTCTAGGTTTCCTTCCTTCTGGTTTAAAAGAGCCTCTCCCAGAGGGCTTCCCACGAAAGGACTGAGGACAAAACCCAGAAGAAGATTCCTTAGGTTTTCGAGAGGAGAATGACGGAGGCAAAACTTTCCTAGTCGAATGAGTAACTAAGTCATGTGTGGCCTTCTGAGTGAGAGCAGTAGCCACCTCGCCCACTAATTCCTGAGGAAATAAAGAATTAGACAAAGGTGCGAAAAGAAGGCCTGTCTTCTGATAGGGAGACACTCCTGCGGAGAGGAAGGAGCACATCGTGGCCCTTTTCTTGAGAATTCCAGCTGTAAACAAGGCAGCAAGTTCGTTGGAGCCATCTCTCACACCTTTGTCCAAGCAGGACATCAAATGAACCAAACCACTAGTGTCCGTTTCCGTCATATCAGAGACCCTCTTACTCAAAGCCCCCAAAGCCCAGTCCAAAAAATTAAAAACTTCGAAGGCCCTGAAAAGACCTTTAAGCAAATGGTCGAACTCTGGAATGGACCACCAAATCTTCGTCTTCCTTAAGGCAAGACGACGAGAAGCATCTACCAAACTTGAAAAATCCCCTTGTGCAGAAGAAGGAAAACTCAAGCCCAACACTTCACCAGTCTCATACCACACACTAGATTTAGAGGCTAACCTAGCGGGAGGAAAGGCAAAGGCCGTCTTGCCAAAAGCTTTCTTGGAGTCCAACCAAGAACCCATTAACTTCAAGGCCCGCTTAGAAGATCGAGAAAGAACCATCTTGGTGTAAACTGGAACCTTAGTAGCTTTACCTAAGATGAATTCAGAAGGCGGAGAACGAGGGGCCACAGGGGTAAAAGAATCCGGGAAAATTCCAGTCAAAATAAGCATAAACTTGCGAAGGTCCACAGCATGCTGATAATGCTTCTCCTCCTCATTCTCAGAGACTTCCTCAATAGGATTATCCTCATCCGACTTTTCCTCTGGTTCGTCTTCTGGCAGTGCAGCAACAGCTGCAGCCTGAACCGAAGGAACAACGTCTGGATGGGACTGCCTGTCAAGGCCAACATCTGAGTCAAGTTGGTGGGGAGAAGTAGAAGTAGATTGATGCGAAACACGGACATGTAGACGATCATCCTCAACCAACAACTGCTTAGACCGCTTAGAATTCAACTGTTGTTGAACAGAAGAACGCTTGAAATCAGAAGGTAACTGTTGAAGATCGCCGCGAGGTCGCGTAAAGTCCGAGGACTGTTGCTGCGAGCGATCAAAGGAGTCAGGATGTCGCCGCTGTAAACCAATGTTTTGACGCGCCGCGTCCAAAAGTTGTTGCCGCGGGCGATCCACTACTTCAAATTGTTGCCGCGTCTCGTCCACTTGTCGACGCCGACGCTCTTCCCCGCGACCAGAAAACGCAAACTGGTCAACCAAAACTCTCTGACGCGACTCATCAAAATCAACCTGGCGTTGAACACTGTGAATGGGAGACCGCCTAAGTGATAACTCGTCAAGGCCATATACCATCGAACGTTTGTGCGATAACTGGTCTGACATCGAACGCCCAGACACAACGCCAACACCTGGTTGATAAGAATCCATCAACGACGAGAGTTGTTCCTTCATAGACAAAAGCGCAGTCCATTTCGGATCAACAGAACTCCTAGAAGGAAGATTCGCACTAATGTCACCACGCATTTCAGGGGAAGAAAGCCAATCCGATGGAAGAGGAGGTGCATGAATAGTTACAAGGTCCGAATCGGAAGGAATCATATCCGCACGAACACGGTGATCCGAACGTTTGGCCGGAGTGCAAGCGCTGGGAGAACGGAAACGTTCCGGTGAACCCCACGAACTACATCCTGGCCGCACAGGCGATTCCCGACGCTGTGAATCAACATGGGAGCGTTTAAGCGGTCTCGACGCTCGCCGCCAGATCTCACTCCCCGACCCTTCATCGGAAGACGGGGATAACGTATGAACCTCACCTTTCCTACGATGAGGGTGAACGACCTGAGCTACGGCAACAGGAACGTTCGAGGGGACGTCTGCACGATTGATGATGCTTCTCGTTCCCTTAAGCCGTTCGACATTACTTCTCCCATGGGTTCGAGAGCTCGAAAGAGGTCTAAGGCTAGGTGAACGACAAGATCGTGCCGACGCACCCTCCGCAACACTAAACACATTATCAACACTTGTCACAACACCGAGAGAGTCACGATTCTTCGGTACCACATCAGACACTCGAGTCGACGCACCTTCCGCAACACTAACCACATTATCAACACTTGTCACAACACCGAGAGAGTCACGATTCTTCGGTACCACATCAGACACTGAAACACTTTCCACAGTTCCGATAGGATCACGGTTTTTCAATACCTTTAACTCTGAAAAGATAGTATTTCTATCGGCTGCTAAGGACTCAACTTTCTCACCAAGAGACAAAATAGCAGTAAACATGTCCTTCATAGTAGGTTCCTGATCTACCACCACAGGGGAAGGAACAGGATTAGGAACAGGTAAATTAGGTAAGGTTCTATCCACAGATCGGGAAGAACTACGCCTAAGTCTATCTCTCTCTAATCTCCTAACATAACGATCGTAAGTACCAAAATCATCATTAGTTAAGGAAAGACACTCATTACACCTATCATCTAATGAACAAAATTTACCCCTACATTTTACACAAATAGAATGAGGATCAATAGATCCATTAGGAAGTCGTGTACGACAACCCTCACTAACACACCTACGCTGAGCAGGGGAGGAGTCGGCCATTTAAAGTTAACGTGAGAGACCGACAAGCAAAAAGTAAGGGAAAAAACAATAAAGAAAATCTCAAACAAAAAGATTTCAAGATAAGAACCAAGGAAAATTAATCAACGATAGCTTAAACTCAAAAAAGAACGTTGTACATCACCAAACAACTTCCCAAGAGAGTAAAAACACGAGAGCGAACTTCTGTATGTCAGTCAGCTATGACGGCAGAGAGAAGAACTGGAGTTGGTGTGTAGTTCCACCTGTTCTACCGCTAGGGTGCGGTTGGTACACCTGGCGTATCTTCGATAGCGCGAGATTTGAATTTTCTGCCCTGGCGTCAGGGACTTCAGCTCTTTTATATAACCAGCGGGTAAGTTTTATATTTAAAAATGGACATTAACTAACCTCAACTTTTCCTCCTAACCTAAACCTATAAGCCGTGTCTTTACCTACCTACCTAATGAGTATGGGGGGGGGGGCTTACATCCCCCTGCGACACTCCTTACACTGCCGTATTCCAAGTTAGCCGTAATCATACATGCAGGTGGCCGCTATCATACATACAGCTCGGTTTTTGTTCCGCTGTGGCTCGCTGACCTCACAAAATTAACTCTGACAAGCGGTGGGTCTGAGCTTGCAAGCCCCACGAGTCATTATTTTGGGAATAGCGAGTTCACCTGAAAAAGTTTGTCCAATGTTATTCTTTTCATGGGCACAGGCAGCTCTGTAAATCCCATTCTACTAGGTAGAAGCTTCGTAAATCTCATTCTAGTAGGTGGTAAATCTATCTTCTCAATGCGTACGCATAGAACCAATCTGTTTTGGTTGTTGGCTCCACTTTTCAACTTCTGTTATTGGAAGTAATTTTATGACGTCTTAATATTTGCCTTCTACACCAATCATCAGTATCCTGAGTTTGTTCATTTGTTTATTTGTTATCGACAACCACTCAAATCACCTGTTTCATCTCTTGTGGCTTAACTCTTATTGATTTCAGCCAATAACAAATGTTTTTGGAATTACTTAATACTTTTGATGTTTTGCCATTCAAAGACAGGTGCTTCAGGCCACTGTTTCAACAATTAGCCAATCTACAACTGCCATCTACAAACATACCTGATTCTCTCCAAAATACTATGGTTTGGTTGGTCCTAGTTAAAGAGATGATGACGTAAATTGTCACACTTTATGTAACTGGCTGTCAATTTATGACGTTTTCATTGTTAACCAATCAGAAAACAATACGGTTCTAATTGACCAAGGATTTTCTTTTCCGCCATCAGTTTAAAGGTATGGATGGTGAAATTTGGTTGTGTGACTCTTGTGAGCTCGATTATTTTTGGGTAATAGGCAAATATCATGGTGGTGCATATCCTGAACATGCAAAATATGCATGTGATTTTTTCCGTCAACATTCTGTGTTACCTTTGAGTGTTCAGTGTCCTAAGTGTCAGAAACCATTACTTTTTCGGGAAGATGAGCATATTTGATATTGAAGTTCTACTGTGGTGATTGCTAAAACAAACAAACGCCGGTGATGTGGGTATCAAGTTTCAGATTATAAAGGTACCTTTTTAGATGGTACTCATCTTCCTGCTTGGAAACTATTATTATTTATTAATCATTGGATCCATAAATTGTGGAACCATCATACTGTAATAGATTCTCTTAAAATTAGTAAAGCAACCAGTGTTGATTGGCGTAGTTTTTGTTGTGAAGTTGCTGAATATTATTTTGATAATCAATAACCAATAGGGTGTGGGGAGCAAGGCCCCCACCTAAAAAGGGGGGTTAAGGGGGCGAAGCCCCGACATCTAGGTGCAGATATATTCAGTGACAGGTTAGGTCAGAAAATTAAGCTTAGGTTAGTGCACAACTACAATGTGACGTGCAATAACTGGTCATATAGTGCATTTGCATGCCATTTTCTCATGTAAAATTCTTGGCACGGGTTTTCCCATTTCCAGTGTTTTTATGTATTTTGAATTCAGTGTGCAGTATACCTGCATACTGGTCCATTTTTATATGTTTAAGTGTTATATTTAGGTTTTTTCCTCCATTTTGCCCTGTTTTTACCTACTTTGTCTCCCCCACCCAAAACCCCGTTTCCCAAGGAGGTTCCCCCAGATTGTTATCTATAGGGGGAGGGGTGGTGGAAGGATAAGTATTCATTTATGATGGAAATTAACCTCAAAATAATTCAAATCACATCATAATACAACAGAAAAACCTATATTTTATGTTGAAAGCAGTTAATGTACGTAAGTAGAAAAATACCACTGGCCGCTGATATACAAAGGCTCCTGGGAATATTTGTTAGAACTTCTAATGGTTCTTGCTCCGCTGTGGCTCAGTGCACTCACAAAATTAGCATTACATAAATGCTCTCATGTTCTGGCAAGAGGTTCACATGTTGAGCTGCGTTCGCAAGCCCTGTGGGTCCTTATTTCAGGAATATTTTTTGCTTTCAAATGAGCAACAATAGCTATATGGTTACTGACTGGAAAACATGTTCGCCTAGCATTCACATGGCAGCAGATCGATGCCCACCCAGGACCGTGAGTTTAAGCCAACAGAATCCAAAGTGCTACTGTCCTCAGCGGGTTGTGTCCCCGGTGGGCACCTACCCACTGAGGCTAAACATGTTATATAGGGAATATGCAGGGGTGACCAACACCCCTTTTCTACCTTTTTATATATTGTGTAGTGTGTATGGAACAATTCAATAAAATATACATGATAATATTACCGTAGCATTGCTACCATTAGCAATGCCTTTGTAACGTTGTTAACACTGTGTATCATTGGTAACGTTGCTTATTTTAACATTCCTAGCACATACGTGAGTTTTGTGACCTGGGAACTCCTAGGTTAGGTTAGGTGGGTTTGTTAGGTTCTGTACCCTTTTTTTACTTTTTATATATTGTGTAAAACTTATATTGAAAAATTATTTAAAACATGTACGGAAATATCTAGCATTACTATCGCTAGTAATGTTACCGTACCGTTGGTAACGCTGTTCTCAGTAAATACCCGAGGTTTGTGACCTGTAAACTACTGGGTTAGGTTAGGTGGATTTGTTAGGTTCTGTACCTCTTTTGTACTATTTATATATTGTGTAACCGGTAATATTACCTTAACAATCAGTCATCATTGGTAACACAGTGTATCATTGGTAACGTTGCTAATGTTTTCGTTCGGCATACATTCGTGAGTGAAGTTGTTATCAGGTTATTACCAATTATCATGTCTGACAAATGACTCCATTGCCTGAAAGGAACTTGGCAGGGGAGACCCCATTCACTAACTCAACATAGCCTGGTGGGGGCATTTTCCCTATATAACATATGTAGCCTCAGCGGGTAGGACCCACTGAGGACATGATGCCCGCTGAGGACAGTAGCACTTCGGACAATTATCGTTTAAGCTGTTTACTGGGGAGGCCACTCCGGGGGTTGGGCTTGCCCGGTGTGACGGTCTGAACGATCCCCAGGTCTCACAATTCTCCTTGATAATCTGCGCATGCGCGAACATTACCGTTTGCCAGTGCATACGAGGTTGATGTTTTATTTTCCTGTAATGTTAGCGTGCGCAGCTCAACATTACCCCTTGCCAGTACATACGAGCTTGATGTTTTATTTTCATGCGAGCGAAGCGAGCTAAGGGCGGAAAAGAACCATTATACAATGTCAAGAAGAATTCTGAGACCGAGGGATCGTTCAGACCGTCACACCGGCTGACGTTTTGGTGAGCATCTATTCTGATAAAACTGGAACTGAAACCAGACACCTTTAACCTTTACGTTCCTATAAGCTTTATATGTCCCTTTACGGTCTTTTACCCTATTCGGCAAAACCGTCATACATCGGTCCAAATACCTTACAATAAAGACAGAAAATACACATTTCAAGTTACCAGTTTCAACTATTTTTATGTTATACTTTAAAATATTGAATAACTATAATAAATACTTAACAAAATACCTTGTAACAGACGTAGGGTTAATATATTTAAGGTTTTTTCGAGCGACGGATGCTAAATAATACCTTGCATTATTCCATATGAACCGACAATGGTAGTAGTAGTAATCAGCGTTTTCTTTTTAACGTCACCCTTAAAATGTCTTTATTTCCTTGTTCAATCTCCTTTTGTTTCCTTCCTTCGGTCAATTCACTTTCATCTCTATAAAAATACGCGAGGAGTGCTATACTAAGATGATTTCTATGCTATTGTATACTAGTCACTAAACCATGAGATTATATATACATTCATTATCTGCTTTCCAGTGTAAAAAAAATTGGTTTGTCCACCATTCAATATTTTCCAGACCTTTCGGATTAAAGTAATCAATCCCAATCTATCTCCACACTGTCCATTGATAAGGCTATTTTTGTTCTTGAGATGTCTGTATAGATAATTATTTTCTGATCTTGAGCAGCTTGATATTGTAGCATGTAAAATAGATGGGTGCTTTCGATATTACTCTACATCTATTTGCATCGGGCTTAGTTTGATAAAATTCAGGATTTCTATGGCTGACAAAAAACTGGCGTGGACCCAACTCTTTCTCCTATATATTTCCTATTGTTACTATTATAGTTTCTTGTTGTTGTCGGCTACCCCCCAAAATTGGGGGAAGTGCCTTTGGTATATGTATGTACTATTATAACGTATATTTTCTTATGGATATGCTATATTTGCCATCTGCTTTGCCACGATGATAACCTTATGGTGTTTCGTTTGAGTGGTGAGCTTCCAGTCAGTGGTGTCGTTCATGTTATTGTAGCCTATGTGGTTTTCTAACACTCACCGGTTACTTGTTTAATAACCATAACTTAGGTTTAAAAGTCACTGATGAATGGTAGATGCAAGGGATAATACAATATCTGAGGGATTGACCATATATACATATAATCAGCGTCCAAGACACTGTAATCTTGCAGGACATTTCATGCATAAAGTTCCCAGCTTGAAAAGGCTTGGCTGATATTACTTTTTCAGATGTACCTCTACCATCAACTGTGGCTTCACAATGTGGTATTGGCACTAGGGACTAATCCAGTGTTGGAGACCACACAGATTACCTCCTTACAAAAAGGAAGCCATGAAACGAGAGGTAGTTTCTTATCCAGAATGGGTTGGCAGAACAGTGACCAACTCATGGGCCTCACCCTTGCATCTTTAAAAAAAAAAAAAAAAAAAAAAAAAAAAAAAAAAAAAACAAGGTTAGTCTCAAGTCCCGAAAGTTTAACGGAAGTTAAACTCTGCCTCCCTTTAAGACACTAATCATTTAAAAGTTTTCATTTTTATGTTAAAAATGCCAAATTTTTAACTTTAAGTTTTATCAAAATACTTTAAAAGTACCCTTGACAGAAAATGCTAAGAAGGCTTCCGCCTTTATCATATCTGTAGTTCAATTTCAATACTGTTATTCCCTTTGAAATGACTGATGCTGTTGAAACATTTCAACCTTTTAATGTTCTGTTTCAGTTGAGAAATGTTGTCATTGGTGACATTGGTCCACGATAGTAATTGGAAAGAACATTAAAAGAACGTGAGACCTGTTTTTTCGCCTTAGAAAAGACCTGGCAGAAAACTACCATTGGGAAAAGTTTTGTAACTTGGGTCATGGATGTCGGGAGCGGAATGATTGCACCCAAGTATGATAGTTGCATGCATCACATTATTGTCTACTCCTATAAACAAGGCAGTACAGACTTTTCAGAAGTTGCTGTACTTCTGATTAATATCGCCAGCCCTAAGACTGGCGCCAGTAGACAGATCATCAACTTGCCTTTGAAGCTATCAAAGTTTTGTCTTGAAGTCTTCCTTTTGAAGGAATCTGAATCCGACAAGCTGTTTATCAAAGTAGAAGCTAGTGATGTGGCCGTAGGAGCAGTTTTGATGCAGACCGGTGATGATAATATACTACACCAGATTTCTTATTCAAGTAAACTGAAGCCGCCTCAGTTCCTAGATGTACAGTGGAAAAGGAAGCTTAAAAAATATTGATTCGTATATAAATAATCTAATTATCTCTTGTATATAAGATTAATATAGATAATCCATCTCGTCGTATAGTTTTTTTTTCTGACCGTAACCCATTGTCTTTTGTAAGTAAGATAAAAAACATTCGAATGATTGAAGACATTGAGGCTTTCAAGAGGAAACTGAAGACTTTCTTATTACATGAGTCCTCTGACAGTGACAATTTAACAGTAAATGAACAATACGCGATATGGAACGTTAAATACTCTGAACGAACAAGGTAAAACGACAGTGGAGGTCCTGTAGAGAGTGGGGTTCCCCTGCTATATGGGACCGGAAAAGCAGCCATCAAAGTAAAATTAAGTAATGTTTCCCACTGTCTTAGGTTCGAGTTCTCTTGTTTGAGGGTACATTCGGGCACATTATTCTATTTGTTTCCTTATTTTTTTTCCTCGCTGGGCTATTCCCCTGTTGGAGCCCTTGGGCTTATAGTGTATTGCTTTTTCAACTAGGGCTGTAGCTTATAAGCTAGTAATAATAATACTCCAATAGCAGTCTATTTTCAGAAGTATACAGTAGACCCACACCAAAACGTTCAACCTGTATAAGTGTGTGCATAACTTTGAGATCTTTAAGATAATTTAAACATGGCATTAAGCAGTTGCTTTTAGTGTTATTTATTCTCAATTCCATTTGGTGTTCCAGTAAAATGCACCAGAGGCCTTCAACCAAACTTTACTTAATGCCTTTATTTCAAAACACCTTCATTCGCCGTGAGGGTGAACTTGATAACAAACACACCACAAAAGATATAGTTAAATTTTTCAACTGCTTCTTTAACTCGTTAAAACTATTATAAGGATAATTACATAACATCGCTTTCCTTTGAAATATAGATAAATATTTGTAAACATAGTTAAACAAATATAATACTTCCAAGTCGATGGGATGAAAAGTATGATAACAGAGTAGACCTATGCCAAAATAATGATATCTTAAATCCGACTATGATTGGAAATACATATAGCTATTTTATACATATGGAGTCTATAGCGAAACTATAAAACCTAGATTTTAAGATACTATCTACTTTCAGTTTATAGTGATAGTTTTACTATTAAGTAGATATTACTAATATTATATCTTACAATTATATGAGTTATGGAAAATAATATTCCTAAAGGCATTAACTCATAAATGTGCTAAGATGATTTTATGACCAAAAGAAAAAGAAAAAAAATTTGGTGTTGTTAAATTTAATATAGTTACCCTTATACAAAGTTTTCTCTAAAACAAAAGTTTTACCGTTTTCTTTTTCTTAACCACCGCTGATCCAGGGGCAGCATCATTCTTATACATTTCACTCGTATATATCCATTAAATATTAAATTGTATCCATACGAATATCTTCTGAGCTCCAATGATAATTTAATTAATCTATCTGAAGAATATTTAAATATATCTGAAGCAAGATAATTGAGTTTCAGCTGATGAAAGGTATAGAACACAGACTATGGTGGGGACAATTTTGGGGCAATTTATCTCCAAATCTGGGAATTTTTAGAGGTCTTTGGGGATATCAAGTGTGTAGAATCCCATTTGTCTGGTGATTTTCAAAAACTATCTAAAAACTCATGAATGATTCAGTCTTCAATAAGATTTATAATGACTGAGAATGACTTAATTATGTTTTATTGTTTTCCTTTCGTATGACATTCATTACAATTATGATTTGATTTATATATCTTTCAGAGCACAAACTGAAATCAGAACACGAGTTCATGATCCCAGTGAGGAAAGGAAATCAACTATACAAGAGAAATAGTGAACGATTAAAATAAAATAGTTTAAGAACAGCAGCGACATTAAAATAGATCTTTCAAATATAAACTATTAAAACAAGAGGAAGAGGAATAAGATAGAATAGTGTGCCCGAGTGTAGCCTCTAGCAAGAGATCTCTAACCCAAGACAGTGGAAGACCATGGTATAGAGGCTATGGCACTGTCCACTTTTGCGTGTAAACATTTTGTATAGTAATTAATTGCAAGTAATTGATCACACGTATGTCTCAAAATGGTTACTTATGAGCATTGCCTTTTTTTCATATAACACGTAACGTACTACAAGTGAGAATAATATATATATATATATATATATATATATAATTCTGTTTATTTATTTATTATTATTATTATTGATTTATTAATTTATTGAACTTTTAACATAGTCTCAGATAATTGGCAGGTTTATTTGCTCAAACCACAGGAAAACGTCAGTGTATAAACCTACATTTACACACACACACACACACACACACACACACACAAACGCGCGCTACTAAATCTCACAGATCTCAAAATTTCCTTCAGAATCCCTGTTCTGATATAGACTTTATTTTAATGCACATATTGCAGGCTTTATTAGTCATTCTAATCGCTATTTATTACTTAAAAACAAATTTAACAAATACACTTTCAAATGTTGATAGAAAAATACCCAATTCTCACGGACATGAGATCCCTGAACTTCCGGCCGGGTCCGGCTGCCGCTGCCCTCTGTCCCTAGTTTAAGTCACGTGACAGCAGGGTTGCCATTCGTACGATAATTATCGTACATGTACGATTATTTTGGGTCTGGTCCGATGTACGATACATACCTTAGGTATATACAATGTATGTGTGTGTTTAATTAAACAATCATACTAAAATATTTTGAAATAAGTCAATCATTTAGCTCCCTAATAATTATATTGAAACTGTGTATGCTAATTTTGGTTGAAAAACGACAATTTTAAGGCTCATGTACGACAATCCAGTCGAAATAATCTGGTAACCCTGCGTGACACGGTCACTCAGTACTCACTCGGTAGTCGGTACTTGGTCAGTTATCTTACAGCAGTGATCGTTTGAGTATTTACACATAACCCTTCTTTCCCTAAGGGTAAGTTTATCTCTTACTTTGTAACTTTGTGTGTTTTATGATTATTGTACCGTATCTCATACTCGATATAATTCATAAGGCATTCTGCAGTTTATTTATGTTAATAGATGGGCTTATTTTTTTTTTTAATTTATTTCGAATGATCTAGATTTAGGTGAACGCTGTGATGTTCATTATAACGGGGTTGCTCTATAGAACAAGAAACGCACACACACACACACACACACACACACACACACAAACAAATGGTCTATAAACTTTCCATCTTGCTAACAACATCGCAGTAGAAAATAAATCTTAATTTTTTTTTGATAAATTAAATTTAACTGGAAATTCTTTGAAGATAACACAAAAGAAATTAAAACCATTCATCTCGGCTTGAAAACACTTGCCACCGTACACCCACATGTACACACGCACACGAGCGTACACACACGCACACACTTGTGAGCGTCGTCATACCCACGCGTACACAGGATATCTATCTACCTATCTGTGGTGAAAGGATTTGGGTATCGCCATGATCAGCAAAGCTATATTAGTCAGGGCCACCCATACTAGGTTGGTTTGTTGTGAACGATCAGACAAAAATCTCCGTCACCAATCCGCAGTTTGCCAGTGTGGTGATGAAAAATGGCCAAACTCCAGATATGAATAAGGACATATCTGAGGCCTTTGTCCTGTAGTGGACTAGAAACAGCTGCATTTGTTGTGTGCATATATATATATATATATATATCTATTTTGCGAGATCATATATATATATATATATACATATATATATATATATATATATACTGTATATGTAACACATTTTGATCATCAAAATCATCAACACCCAGAGAGAGAGAGAGAGAGAGAGAGAGAGAGAGTGTGTGTTTCCGTCTCGCTTCGAACCCGAATTCCAGATTCAATCTCAGCCATTTGTTGTGGAAGAGCGAGGTTGGGGGAGGTTGAGTGGGGTTTGTGACCGGTGCTATCAGGGGGGGGGGGTGAGAGAGGTTTGTGGCCGGTGCTTGGAGGGGGGGGGGTTGGATTAAGTGGCTATCTTTTCCTTGGTTACTGTTTTATTCACTTATTTATTGCTCTACTTCTTTAGGCTAATGATGCGTTTCTATGTCCTATAAGTAATTCATACCATACTTATTTCTTACTCAAATGGATCGATGTACATCTCTCTCTCTCTCTCTCTCTCTCTCTCTCTCTCTCTCTCTCACTATTGTACCTTCACTTTTTTTTTTAAGTGAAGAACATTTTTATCCAATTCTCACCCTTCTATAAAGATATGTCATCACACACACACACACACAGTTCACAATTCACATTCAGAAGTTAATTCATCTTCTCCTCCTACGCCTATTGACGCAAAGGGTCTCGGTTAGATTTCGCCAGTCATCTCTATCTTGAGCTTTTGATAAAATATTCTCCATTCATTTTCTACTTCAGGCTTCATAGTCCTCAGCCATATAGGCCGGGTCTTCCAACTCTTTCTAGTGCCTTTTGGAGCCCAGTTGAAAGTTTGGTGAACTAATCTCTCTTGGGCAGTGCGAAGAGCATGCCCAAGCCATCTCCATCTACCCCTCACCATGATCTCATCCACAAATGGCACTCGATTAATCTCTCTTATATATACATATCTAATTCTGCCCTGCCATTCAACTCCCAATATCCTTGTGAGGGCTCTTTTCTCAAATATACTAAATTTATTGTTTCGTTGTCATACCATGACTTACATCCCTGTAGTAACACTGATCTCACTAAACTGATATATAGTCTGATTTTTATATGTAATTTCAGGCGATTTGATTTCCAAATTTGACTTAACCTAGGTAGTAGGTTGGTCGGGGCACCAGCCATCCGTTGAGATACTACCGCTAGAGAGTTATGGAGTCCTTTGATTGGCCAGAGAGTACTACATCGGCTCCTTCTCTCTGGTTACGGTTCACTCTCCCTTTTCCTACACATACACTGATTAGTCTGGCATATTCTTTACAGATTCTCCTCTGTCCTCATACACCTGACAACACTGAGATTACCAAACAATTCTTCTTCACCCAAGGGGTTAACTACTGCACTGCAGTTTTTCAGTGGCTACTTTCCTCTTGGTAAGGGTAGAAGGGACTCTTTAGCTATGGTAAGCAGCTCTTTTAGGAGAAGGACCCTCCAAAATCAAACCATTGTTCTCTAGTCTTGGGTAGTGCCATAGCCTCTGTACCATGGTCTTCCACTGTCTTGGTTAGAGTTCTCTTGCTTGAGGGTACACTCGGGCACACTACTCTATCTAATTTCTCCTCCTCGTGTTTTGTTAAAGTTTTTATAGTTTATATAGGAGATATTTATTTTAGTATTCTTAAAATATTTATTTTTTCCTTGTTTCCTTTCCTCACTGGGCGATTTTCCCTGTTGGAGCTCCTTGGCTTATAGCATTTTGCTTTTCCAACTAGGGTTGTAGCTAAGCAATTAATAATAATAATAATTGTCTAATTTGCTATTTTTCAATCTTTCACTAAACTCTTAATTCTAAAGACCCTATATTGAAGGTCATAGTTTAGAAAATACTGACAGAAGTTAACAAAATTATAAGGATTTTTCAAAAAGAAAGATATACTAGCATAACTGTAATTGCGTGATCTTAATAGAGCTTAATAGTACTATAGTCCATTTCTTTTAGCGATGCATATTTGCACCGACTCGCAGCGGTGCCCTTTTAGCTCGGAAAAGTTTCTGGATCGCTGATTGGTTGGACAAGATAATTCTAACCAATCAGCGATCAGGAAACTTTTCCGAGCTGTGAGTCGGTGCAAATCTGCCTCGATAAAAGAAATGGACTATAGTATTGATAATGATATCGGATTGGGAGCCTTTTACAGGAAACTAATTCATTTTATATGAAATGAAAGTCGAGGATCAAATACAATTCAACACCGTAATAAAGGTTTATGTTGATCAAAATTAAACCATTTATAGCTCGTTAAATCTAATTCTAATCTTGAAGTAGAATATTGTTTTGATATTTGGGACCATGTGGCAATTGTTTTCGTCTAAGCACCCAGAATCTCTCTCTCTCTCTCTCTCTCTCTCTCTCTCTCTCTCTCTCTCTCTCTCTCTCTCTCTCTCTCTCTCTCTCTAAATTATTCTTCCATCCTTTATCCATATTTCGTTTATATTTTAAGGTGCTGTTGCTCTGACATTTAGTTAAAAAACAATATTTTGGAAAAAAAATTAGGAAATATATCTGTAAGGTATCAGAACGTCGATATAAAAACTATTGTATATACAAGGTTTCAAATCTAAGAAGAGAGAGAGAGAGAGAGAGAGAGAGAGAGAGAGAGAGAGAGAGAGAGAGAGAGAGAGAGAGAGAGAGAGAGAGAGACCGTTGTTCGTGGCCTGGCCGGGAAACTTTCATTTATTCTTTTATTAATCTCGACACCCGTAGGCCGTAGGAGGCGGGAGTCAGCTGATTCCGTGTCCTTATTTCCTATTAGTTATGAATCATTATCTTATCGTTTTCCTTCCTTCGTTAATTCTATTATTCCTTGACACAGTTGTTGATATTTCATTGATTCCTTTTGATTAAAATTCTTCAAATATACTTTGAGTGCTTCTTCTTCTTCTTCTTCGTAAATTCCACGTGCCATTCAAATTCGGCATCTTTAGATAGGTGGCCATTTAAGCACATTGCCAAAGTACTTTTACGTACTTTAACTTGTGGTATCACTCCATAATGTGGAATTGGCTTCGCCATGAATTGCTATCACAGCAAATTATTATTGTTGTTGTTGCTAGTCTCTGTACCAAGGTTTTCCTGTCTCGGGATAGTGTTCTCTTGCTTGAGGGTACACTCGGGCACACTATCCCTTCTTATTTCTCTTCCTCTTATTTCATTTAATTTTTATAGTTTATATATGAAAGATTTATTTTAATGTTGATACTATTCTTAAGATATTACATTTAAATTGTTCATTACCTCTCTTGTAATTTATTTCCTTATTTTCTCTCCTCACTGGGCTATTTTTCCCTGTTGGAGTCGTTGGTTTATAACATCCTGCTTTTCAAACTAAGGTTACTGTAGCTTAGAGTTTGCTGTGAGTGATCAGACGAAAATTTCCCACCATCACCAATCCCCACAGACTAGCGTGGTGATGGAAACTGGGCAAACCAAAGACTTGAATTGACATGTCTGAGGACTTTGTCCTGCATTGGTCTATAAAGGGATGCAAATGTTTATATATATATATATATATATATATATATATATATATATATATATATATATATATATATATATATATATATATAATAGAATGCCAGACCTCCCATATATATATATATATATATATATATATATATATATATATATATATATATATATACGGGAGGTCTAGCATTCTTTTATATATATATATATATATATATATATATATACATATACACGGGAGGTCTAGCATTCGTTTATATATATATATATATATATATATATATATATATATATATATATATATGTATATATATATATATACACATATAAAAGAATGCAAGACCTCCCGTAATCAGCTGATCGAGTTGAAAACACTTCGGTTGAGCTGCTCACATCGGGTGACGGGTCACTACATCAGCTGGGGTGAGGGGGGGGGGAATGGAATTGGTGGAAGGGTAAATCCTTGGAGGAAAATCAAGTATTAATCCTCCTAGGGTAAATCCGTCATCTTACTATTTTGCTTATTTATTATTATTATTATTATTATTATTATTATTATTATTATTATTATTATTATTATTATTTCTGGCTACATATACATAAAAGATTCAGGACGTAGAAAAACCAACTTGGCTATATATATATATATATATATATATATATATATATATATATATATATATATATATATATATATATATATATATATATATATATATAAAGAGAGAGAGAGAGAGAGAGAGAGAGAGAGAGAGAGAGAGAGGAGAGAGAGAGAGAGAGAGAGAGAGAGAGCCGCTTCTAGTTCACTGCAGAACGAAGGCCCCAGACATGTCCTTATTCATATCTTGGGTTTGCCAGTTTTCATCACCATGCTGGCCAGCGTGGATTGGTGATGGTGGGAGATTGTCGTCTGATCGCTCACATCAAACCAACCTAGTATGGGTGGCCCTGACTTTTTATTATAAACTAGTACAGCTTTGCTACTCATGGCGATAAGCAGACTTTTTTCACCACGTTATCTCCACCAGTGATGCCAGATGGGTTATTCCAAAAATCCCTAAAACTCGTGATAAAAAATCCCCAAACCACCTAAAAATCCCTATTTCCAAAAATATATTTTTTCTAATATAGAAATTACTCACTATACTTCATGTAATTATAAGTAAACCAATTGCAACAATATAATGGTTTACTCATCTCTGTTTCTTCTTCATAGAAATATGTACAGAATATCGTCACGTCATCCAAAATCCCCAGATCTAGGGATAAATTTCCCAAATGTAAGGATAAATTCCCAAATCTAGGGATAAATCTCTATATCTGGCACCACTTATCTCCACCCATGTGTGTGTGTATCTATACTTATATACATTTGTGCGTACCTGCGCTATTTTTCCTTACATTGACTAGATTCAGAAAAAAAAATCAACTAATAAAAATATAAATTATTTATTAACAAGTCGATCTTTTTATAATTTGGAGATATGATCAAGTCAATTGTTAAGATGACTACAGGTAATTTCAATAAATTAAAAGAAACTTCAAGAAACCTTTGTCCAGTAAGGATTCTTCATTAAAGAATATATTGTCTGAAATTTAAAATTTTTCCATATAAAATATATTTTTAGAGAACAGTACTACAAAATACAATTATATACAAGAACACAAATGTATAAGACCCTATTAATGCTTCATTTGACTGTAAAATTGGAAATCTTGAAGGGTTTTAGTCATCTTGTTTGGTAACACAAGTGGGAAAGCATTTTCAGGATGGTGATGGTGACGTGGCAAAAAATAAATTTGATGTAATGGCTTACATAACATTAATATACCATTCTATAGGCAATTTTAACTCTTGAAATTGAATATTATTATTTATTAAATGGCATTCCATCCTAGAAAAGCTATTTCTAGGTGAAAACCTTAAATAAATGCGAGATTTTTTTTGATAGACTAATTTATTTAGGGAAACAAAACTCAATTAATAATGGAATTTGTCTCATTGCATCATGTAAACTTCAGTATTAATATTAAGGATATCGTTTGTCTATGCTACTAAAAGATTTATCGATATTCATTATTCATTATAAGCTTGTAATCTCTAAAATAATAACTATAAATGGGAGAAAAAAAATGATGGTAGCAACTTTGTATATCAAAGAAGCTATTTAATGCGAAACATGTACTATCTAATCATTGCAATATAAGACGAACATATTGAGAAATAGGATTACTTTTCTTCGGAGTAATAATGTATCCAGTTGCTAGGAGGAAAACTTTTTAAAAATGGAAATAAGAAAAAATGTTAGCAACTTTGACATCGCAGGTTATTCATCAAAATAACTATTGTCCAAGCGTTAAATTTCCTTCATATATAACATTTGTTATGTATGATAATAATACAGAATATATTTATTTCACATAATAAGATTTCCTTAGCTACGATTAAAGATCTATTTGATTGTAAAATTAGAAAATCTTAAGGTGTTTTGCTAATCCTATTTGGTAAAATAGATAGCAGACGGATTTCTGAAACAGAGTCAGCGACTTGTTTTACCAGAAGAAATTAGCAATATACCTTCGAGATTTCTAATTCTACAATCAAATAGGACTTTGGTGATATCTAAAAGAATTTATAATCATATATATATATATATATATATATATATATATATATATATATATATATATATATATATATATATATATATTGTATTAATTATGTACATAAGATATATTTTATATAAAAGAATTTTAAAACTTGAACAATAGCTCTTTTGATGAATAATATGGGCAATGTTGAAGTTGCTGGAAGTGGCTAGTAAATTTTCTATTTTAATTCTCTTCTCAGTATTTATCTTCACAATTGGATATATTATATCTCCAATTAAAAATAATTATATTTTCTATTATATTCGTCTGATATTGCAATGATTGAATAGTGCATGTCTTGCACAAACTACCTTCTTAGGATATACAAAGTTGCCATATAGTATCAAATATGGTTGCATAAATAGTTACTTCTACAGCCATGCCATCGCTGTGTCCATAAATTTCTTGAGATTACGACCCTATAATGAATATTACAGACACACACACACACATACATACATACATACATACATATATATATATATATATATATATATATATATATATATATATATATATATATATATATATATATATATATATAAATCATTTAATAGAATACAGGAACAGTAGTATCAAAATTAAAGTTGAAGTTTACATGATAGAATGAACCAATTTATAAGATATTGTTTTCTTAATTTAGTTTTGTTTCCTTAAATAAATTCTAAATTCATCTTTTTAAAGGTTTTCATCTATATATAGCTATCTCTAGGATGGAATATTCCTTGATCATTAACTATATTCAATTTTAAGACTTAATATTGCTTTTAGAATTGTATATTAATGTTTTATATGCTATAACACCAAATTCTCTTGCCACGTCACCATCATCCTTAAAAAATGTTTTTCCACTTGTTACCACACAAGATTGCTAAAACTCCTTCAACTTATGTAATTTTACGGTCAAATAAAACAATAATAGGATCTCATGCATTCTATTTCTTATATATAATTGTATTTTGTAGTACAAGTTTCAAAAGATATATTTTATATATAAAAAAATTTAAAGCTTAGACAATAGCTGTTTTTAAAGAAGAATCCTTGCCAAGAGAGTAGTTGACAGCTGTTTCTTTGAACTTAGTCATATCAGTTTTCATCTTAACAATTGAATAAAACCGTGACTACAAATTAGTGTAATTTTACTTTTTTAATATATATGTCTTATATTGTTGTATCCACAAAATAATAAACACTGTTAAATCATTTAATTGATACACGAACTATATTATAGAAAATAGAACTTAAAGTTCGCATGATGTAATGGAACGATCTGTATTATTTAAATTCATTCATTTAACTTTAGTTTCCAGAGTAAATTTGTCTGCTATTTTTTATTAAATGTCTTTGGATTAGACTAGAGGAGATACTCAAGTTAGAATAATTTACAGTGTTGCCAGGGATGGGGATTTATCCCTATTTTTAGGGATTTCGGTTGCTGATGGGGATATGGGGATTTAAAGTCTTTTTAGACCCTAATCTGGGGATAAATTGTCCGTAATTCTCGAGTATCTTAATTAAGGCTAAAAAATTAAAACTTTTTTTTTAAATAAATCGAATGATATCTGTTTGTAATTCTTCAAATGTGCAGTTTATTATCATACACTTGTGAACAAAAGATACAATTTCCTTAAGGTGGCTCATCTCCCAAGGTAAACCGCCAGTATGGTTCTGTTAATGATGTCCTGAATCTTAATCCTGACCCCGGTTGAGGTTCCTATACCTGGATCGTGATCCTGACCAGATGGTTGTAGATAGGAGCAGAAAGTCGAGAGACAGCCTTGGTTTAACTCGGTGGGAGTAGAAAAACAAAGCATATCTTAATTCCAAACGATATTTAAAAGACAATGCTTGCTTTAACTTTCCAGTTGATAAGGCAGTGATTAGTATGTTGAATTCCAACCTCTTATGTTGATAAAGAGAATGATTCTGATTTAAGGTGTTATTGATACTACTACCAATTTTCATATGCAGACGGTACTATTGTAAGTGATGAAGAAAATTGTTCCTTTGCATTTTTTCTAATCAAATGAATTTTTTTCCTGATTAAAATGTCAATCTGCATTCTACATTGTAAATCTTGAAAGTATTAAATCATTAATTTTGCTTAATTTTTTCCTAAAATTTATTTTCTTTCTTATGTAAAGCATAAGTGTATATATATATATATATATATATATATATATATATATATATATATATATATATATATATATATATATATATATATATATATATATATATATATATAAATGGGGATAAATGTAAAAAAATATCCCCATTTTAAGGGATATTTTGGCTTAGGTCTCTGGCAACACTGAGTGTTACGTAACACTAAACAATGAAGGACGACTCTGCACAAGCCTGGTGACCCCATGGCCCATACCCGTGAAGAGGAATCATAGCAACCACCCCAAAAAAGCCTTCAATTATGGTTAGTTCAGAGCCAGAAGTGCATTTGAAGCCTACGACAGTGTGGTTAGTGTGAGTAATTCAATGTGAGCTATGTGGTTGCTAACAAAAGTCATCGGGTGAGCACTAGGGGGTAAAAACATAAGAGCCAGTGAAAGAGCAAAGCTAGGCAAAGGTGTCGTTAAAGTAATCACAGGGATGGTGTACAATGGAGGAAAACAAGCAGAAACATATTTAGGATCGAACAAAAACAGTAAGTTGATAGAAGTAAGAAAGATAGGAGAAACCAATTTTATCATTTCAACTCTGGGTAAGAGAAAACGAAAAGACAGGTAGTGAAAGCATTGAGGAAGCTGCAGCAGGAGAATCAAACCTGCCTGTTGATGAAATTTCTGGTTATTCTATGAAATGGTTATGTGGGGGGGGGGGGGGGGTGGGGGACGGGCATTGTGCATCATGCGACCCATGCTGGTATTATTTTACTGTATTACAGGGCAATGTAACCTTGTAAAAATTCCTATGAACCAGTGGAAAAGAATGTTAAGGGAAAAAAGCTGGAAATTAATGAAAGTAAAGGACCTAACTATAAAGAAAAATACGCTTAGATTAAGTTAGTTGCAGATAGGTTAAAGGAAAAAACTTTTAGATAGGCTTAATAGGAGTAAACTTTTAGATAGGCTTAATAGGAGTAACGTCCTCATCAAGGGAAAAGAGAATGAAATAAACTTGCTGAAGACAACTAAAAAGGGTTAAGTTTTACTTCATTACAGATTCTCATTTCGAACAGAAAATGTATTCCTGTTGTAAATAACATGATTTGACTGAATTTGACCTTCATTTCAATCAATCAATCAATCAATCAACCGCAAACAAACAAAATAACCAGTAAGACCAGCCGAACTGGTTGCTGTTATAACAAAGCTGAAATGGTGAAAACCGGTTAAATCACTTATTTTCTATAGGAAAACATATATTTTCTGTTAAAATGTTTAAATATAATGTCTTTTTATATATTTTCTGTTGAAATGTTTAAATATAATTACTTGTTCAAATTCCGTGTCACATCTCTCATCAAGAACGTATGGACTACGAACGCTAACGTTAGCAATGCTACGCAACGTTACCAATGTTACGCTGCCATTACTAACGTGAGCAATGCTCCGCTAATATTAGCATGAATATTTTAGAGCATTTTTCCATATACCGTTTACATAATATATAAAAGGGTACAGAACCTAACAAACCCACCTAACCTAACCTAGAAGTTCCCAGGTCAAAACCCCTAGCTGGGGGCAAGTCCCCGGACCCCCTTCCCAGGTCACAAACTTGTACTGGCAAGAAATGAATGATTTACTTTTATGACTTGGATGTCGAAACTTGTATGATAGCAAGGAACGTCACTTGGGACACTGTAAACGTTGAGATATTACATTGTGATTTGACGAAATTATCAACATTGGATGACGTATCAAAAAAATCGACATGAAATTTAGCAAATGCTTTTAAGTATGGAATACTGCAGCCGCTATAAGTTTCTAAAACTTCCTCCATCGCAAAATACGAAAAAAACCTCACTTGAAATAACGAAGATCTGATTAGGACAAAGGATTTGTTGGAAAGGGTATGAAGAGACCACTTGAAGAGTTAAGGGAGGGGTTAGGGAAATATTAACCCCCACCCCCTGTGCAAATTTTCCATACGTATGGGTTCGTGATTGGTTAACGGAAGAACAACGGAGTTTAGAGAGTAAACATGAACTAGAATGGGAAGCTTGTCCAGAGCAAGTATTTATGTGAAATCTGGTTGTGACAAGGTATTAACAAAATGTATAAAAGTAGTATAGCAAGATAAAATGGAATGTATTATAAATAATATTTAATGGGAATATAAAATCGGGTGATTTTATAAGGTATCCGATAATAAAACGAGTAATACTGGTGTCAAACGTAATATGTATACGAGGGTATTACATAAAAGGAATGGTATAGTTGCACTGGATCAAGTAATATACTTGAATAAAGCGGGTGAAGTCGAATATTTAATCGTTCCGTAACTGACATACAAACCACGCTATTTAATAGGGGTTATTACTTTCGGCGTAGCTGAAATGACGAGCCATTAGAATTTTAACGAGGGTTTACTACCCCACCGCTAGTTAGCTGGGGTTAGGGAGGGTAGCTTGCTACCCCCCCCCCCCACACACACCTGTGCTTGAGCTCACTTTGCTCTCGGCTTGGGTGGTAGTCGGATGTGTCCGCTCTCACCCTTGCCTCTCTGACAGCCATTAATGCCTTTTTGCTTTTTTTCTACAGGTGTGTTTGTGAAGTAGGCCTCTGCTATCATGCGCAAGTGTCCTGGATTACCCGATCGCCCTTGTGGTACGTTTATGTCGGCGGTCGAGACGGATACTCACACCCTTTGTCCTTATTGTAGGGGCCAACGGTGTGATAGAACTAATAAGTGTGGTGAGTGTAGGGAGTGGTCTACCTCCCAGTGGGAGAGGTTTTCTTGGCGACGGGAGAAGAAGTCCAAGCGGGATATTTCTCCTTCGAAGGTTTCTTTGAAAGGAGAAGTTCCCAAGGACTCTTCTTCCGTTGCCCAAACCTCCTCCGAAGCTCCCGCTTGATCGGTTTCTTCCGAGAGACCGTCGAGGGGTAGCGTAGCCCATAGTTCTGTTTCCCGACCTCGGGGTTCGGGAGAGGGCGTTGTCTCCCATAGCGAGGCAGCTCCTCCTCCTCCTGGGGAGGAATTGAATATTAATGTAAGCACTAATGATTTGTTCCAGCTTTGGTCTTCCTTGGGGCTTGAAGGTTCGCCCTCCAAGGAAGCCTTGTTTGGCATGATGCGGTTGGGTGCCGCTGTCAAACAATCACCGACTTTGGCAGAGGTTGATCCTCTGTCTATCGTTGATGTTGTGGTGGCAGAGGCTTCTGATGCGGTATCTCCGACCTCTGCAACTGATCAACCTGCTGTAGCTGAAGGCTTAGTTTCTCCCTCTGCTCAACCTTCGAGGAAGGAACTAAGTCCAACAGTCTATCCTGCCGGTGATACTCCCCCCTCGGGGGAGTTCACTCACTGAGACTCCTCTTCGGAGGACTGCTGACGGTCAGCTCGCTGACCCAACGGCCCCCAGAGGGCGCATACGGTGTAAAGCTTGCCTTCCTCTTCGCCGGAGAGGCCTTCCTTCACCTCACAAGGGTGTGAGGAGGCGCCTCTTCGGTTCATCATTATCGCCGCAGTCGGCCGCAGAGGAGCTTCGTCATCGATCTCCGACTGTTCCTGCTACAACCCTGGACCTCTCTGCGGATCGTTCGCAATCCCCTTTGGTGGAAGGTCGTCCTTACAAAGGACACGTCGACCTTCCACCCGTCAGACCTGCTGTCGCCGTTCCTGGCTGCTGATGCGCTGTGGGCACCTACCCATCCTGGTTTTGTGAGACAGGCAACGATCCCTTCGGGGCAACAAGGGCGTATACGCAAATTGGCACATACGTCCCTTACGCGCCAGCGCTCATCGGCTGCCGACGATCCTGATAAAGCGTTTCAGTGCTCACTTGTGCGCCAGCGCTCACCGTTGGCTGATGTTCCTGCTACTATTCCAGCAATAGCGGAGTTCCTCGTGTATTTGCGGGAAGAAATCCGCCTTTCAGTCTCGGCGGTGAAAGGCTATCGCTCAGCCTTAAGTCTAGCCTTCAGGCTCAAAGGAATGGACATTTCTTCCTCGCTGGAACTTTCCCTACGCATACGAAGTTATGAACTTACCTGCCCTCAGTCGGAAGTGAGACCACCTCCATGGAACGTAGTTCGAATTCTCAGGTCTCTTAAGAGACCTCCCTATGAACCATTACGCCAGGCTTCAGATCGCCACCTAAATTGGAAGACGGTGTTCCTACAAGCTTTGGCCTCGGTCAAACGAGTCTGTGAACTTCATGGTCTCTCATATGACATTGCCCATTCAAGGGGATGGGGGGAGGTAACGTTCAGATTCGTCCCTGAGTCTATTGCTAAGACTCAGAATTCGGGGGTGCTTGACCCTCGGTTTGACTCCTTCCAGATTTTGAGTCTTCGTTCTGTAACAGATGACCCAGACCATCTCCTACTGTGCTTAGTAAGGAGTCTGAGGCTATATCTCAAAAGAACAACTGCAGTCCGTCCCCAGGTGCAGGCATTGTTTGGGAGGACTAAGAGGAGGGTCACCAAGAACACCATCTCGGCATGGATTCGTAGGGTGATTCATCTGTCCCTGAATCCAGACCCTCTTCCGTCACGTCGCCCTAGAGCACATGATATCAGGGGCGTAGCCACGTTCCTCGCCTTCAAGAAAAATTTCTCGGTGACGCAGGTTCTTCAAGCTGGGGAGTGGAAGCATCAGACGACCTTCACAGCCCACTACCTGCAAGACGTGACCCACAGGAGGCTCGATACGTTTTCTATCGGCCCTGTGGTGGCTGCACAACAGCTGGTTTAAAACCTCAGGCTCCTTAATGGACAAGTAGCAGAAGGTTGAGGGCATTGTTACCCGGTCTTAGTCTGCATGAATGAAAAGGTATGTCTGGCCCTTATTCTTTTCTTCATCTTCCCCTCTCTGGGGGAAAGCAGCATCCTGGGTTCTCTGCACAGCTGACCTCAAACCACTGCAGGTAAACCATGTTTCCTTGCGTTCCTAGTATTAAGCTAATACTGTCACGTCCCCATACCCTGACGAGGTGGTATTGGGAGAGTCCTAGCCTAAGTTTCCATCTAAAGGACTACAGGTCAACTTCCTAGGACGATTCACACTTTATACCTTCACACACAGCTTACGTAGGCCGCAGCCCTTGCGTAGCAAGGTTCTAGCGAGGTGCAGGGACTCCTTATTGTTGAGTGCTGACACACTCAAATACTGAGTCCCCGGGCAAAGCCAAAAGCCAGTACTGGCCGGGTCTTTCCACCCTTACTAATGGGTGAGTCACCCCTATTAAATAGCGTGGTTTGTATGTCAGTTACGGAACAAATGACAAATTCGTAGATAATTTGTATTTTTCCTAACTATACAAACCTTAGCTATTTACTCAAACTTGCCCGCCAGCCCTATCCCCCTTGAAGTCCTTCCTCTAAGCAAAGTGAGCTCAAGCACAGGTGTGTGAGGGGGGGGGGGGGGGGGTTAGCAAGGTACCCTCCCTACCCCCCGCTAACTAGCTTTGGGGTAGTAAACCCTCGTTAAAATTCTAATGGCTTGTCATTTCAGCTATGCCGAAAGTAATAATCCCTATTAAATAGCTAAGGTTTGTATAGTCAGGAAAAATACAAATTACCTACGAATTTGTCATTTTTAAACATTTAACTTAGCCGGTGGATATATATATAGCTAACGTCTCTGACCGGTAGAAAATTATAAACTCGCTGGCAATCGCAGGTTGGGTTGCTGGGTGTACACTAGCGCCACCACTCGCCAGGATACTGCAACTATTCCTCAATTCCTCATTTCTTCTCAGCCGGCTGTGGCGTAAACATTGATTTTCTCGCTCGCGCTGACCTCAAGTTTCTACAGCTTTGGTGAAGTACTTGTTTTGGTTTTTGGCTTTCGCTTGGTTGGTTTTTCTTTCGACTGTTCTTGAACTCTTTTTTGATTTGACTGTTATTGACCCCTGCTTCGTATTTGATCTCTCTCTGGATATTCCAAAATGGCTGACCCTTCCCCTGTGTATAGGAAATGTGCTAAAGGCTGTAACAGGCGCCTTCCAAAGGCTTCCATCGACCCCCACTCTATTTGTATTAATTGCAGAGGTAAGATTTGTCAATTGGGGGTTCGATGTGATGAATGTGTAATTTTGTCAGATAACGAGTGGTTGGAGTATGAAAAATATACGCGTAAATTAGAGAGAGAGAGAGAGGGTCTGAAGAAGCTCTTCTCATTCTCGAGAATTTTCCTCTCCCCATGTCCCTGAACCTTGTCCTCCCCCTGTAGTGGTAGTTTCTGAACCCCCTACTAGCACTAACGAGCCTTCACTGAAGGACATGATGAAGGCTATTCATGCTCTTGGTGCCAATGTTGAATCGCTGGCTATGGATAGGAACCAACTAATGTGCGATGTAAAGTTGTTAAAAAGTGCAAGTGTTAGTGCGAAAAGTGCCAAAAATGTGTTCAGTGTTGCGGAGGGTTCGTCTGTTCGTACTTGCCGTTCGCCCAGTCCGAGACCTCTTTCAAGCTCCCCAACCCCTGGGAGAAGGAATGTGAAAAGATGAAAGGGAATGACAGGTGTTAAACTACGAACAGACGTGTCCTCACGAGTTGCAGACGTTGTTCCTCACGATCGACCTTATTATGGGAGAGACGAGACTAAGTTGTCCTCTTCCTCCGATGACGTTCATGTTAGTAGGAAATCCTGGCATCAGGTTTCACGATCTCTTAAGAGGAAATTGGTTCCTTCAGAACAAAGTCAACATCCTGGCTGCAGTCACTGGAGCAGTTCAGAACGTATACCTTCATTGGAGGAAGGTTCGCCTGCCAAATGTTCCTTTATAAAGTCAGATTTTGTGGCTCCGGAGGCTCCTACGCAGAGTCACGGTGCCGTTGTTTTGTCTGGTCGTTCCAGACGTGACGTGAGTGCTGCTGCTCTCGTTATCAGCGCTGACGTTTCTGAACGGACGTTGCCGACGTCACGTTCTGATCCTTGTGTTCGGGATCCTAATTTTAGTGTGTTGCAGGACATGGAGTCAAAGCTGTCCACCTTAATGCAGTCCTACAGTCCAGCTCCTGTTCGAGAGGAACCCTCGCTTGCGGAGCGTCACTGTTCCGCTAAGCGTGACGCTTTTCATCAGACCTCTAAGCGTGAAGCTTCACGTCGTGACCCCTAGTGTTAGCCATGCTGTTAAACATGATGCCGATCGCCAGCTTCAACGTGATGTCGAGCGTCAGTCTATGCAGTCCCGACGTGACGTCGAGCATCAGTCACTGCAGTCACAACGTGAAGTCGACCCTCATGCTTTGCCTGTTACTCATCGGCTGGTTGATGTAGGCTGTCAAGCTTTGCCTTCTCGACTTCCTTTGGATTCGCCATCTCGCAAGAATATCGTTGTTCTGTCGGATAAAGTTTACTCTGAGGAGGAAGCTGATGACCCTCTTTCCACTAACGTACCGTTGGGGGTCTTGTCTGAAGAAGAGGAACCTAGAGTTGCCCAACAATCTCTAGATTTTAAGAAAATAATGACTGTTTTTAAAGAAGTTTTTCCGTCTCATTTTGTTCCTGCTGCTCCACGCTCGCCTCCTTCAGAATTCCCTTTAGGGTTGGCTGGTACAGCCCCCTCTTTTACGAAGTTGGTGCTCTCTCGGTCTTCTAAGAGCGCTTTGCATCTGGTAGGAGATTGGTTGGAGACCAAAAGAAGTTTTGGAAAGTCTTCCTTTGCCTTCCCTTCATCTGGTATGACAAAGGAGAAGTTCTCGGCTTGGGAGTACCTGCCTCTGGCCAGGGGGACTTCTCAAGCCTGGTAGACTCTCCTCGTCGTCTAGCCATGAGACGCTCAAAGGTGTTGTGGACTTCCTCGGAGCTTGACCATCTACTCAAGGGAGTTTTCTGTGCATTTGAAGTCTTCAACTTTGTGGATTGGTCGTTGGGAGCCTTGAGCAAGAAGGTGTCACCTTTTAATAATGATGCTGTTGTCCAGATTATGTCCTGTATGGACAAAGCAGTAAGAGATAGATCCAACGAACTTGCTGCCATTTTTACTGCAGGTGTACTGAAGAAGAGAGTCATTGTGCTCGTTCTTATCCACGGGAGTTACTCCTTGTCAGAAGTCGGAACTTCTTTTCGCACCTCTCTCGCGTTCACTGTTTCCCCAAGATCTTGTGAAGGATATAGCGTCATCTCTTGCCTTAAAGGATACTCATGATTTAGTTGCTAAAACAGCTCGCAAAGCTTTGCTGTCGTCTTTCTCTAGCAACAAACCGAAGTTGGATACCCCTACTTCTAGATTTATTCCTCCCTTTCATGGCAGAGCCTCCAATAGAGGCAACTTTCGTTCTGATGGAAGACGAGATAAGAGCAGGGGAGCCAGATCCAGCCGTGGCAGAGTCTGACTGCCCACAGCTTCAGACAGCAGTAGGGGCCAGATTGAAGAACTTCTGGCAGGCGTGGGAGAGAAGAGGAGCGGACCAATGGTCTGTCCTCTTGTTGAATGAGGGTTACAAAATTCCTTTTGTAAGGAAACCTCCTCTTGTTCAAAATCCTATAGATCTCTCTCCCAGATACCGAGAGGAAGCAAGAAGACAGGCCTTACACCTTCAGGTGTCTCTTTTGTTAGAGAAAATGAGCGGTGGTGAAGGTCTTGAACCATCAATCTCCAGGCTTTTACAACCGCCTCTTCCTGGTTCCAAAGAACACAGGAGGCTGGATGTGAGTGCGCTCAATGTGTTCATCTTAAAAACAAAGTTGTTCCGTAACCGAAATACAAACCACGCTATTTACATAGGGTTTACTTTTGGCGTAGCTGAAATGACGAGCCATTAGATTTTAACGAGAGTTAAACTACCCCCGCGCTAGTTAGCACAAGGGTAGGGGAGGGGTAGCTAGCTACCCCTCCCCCCCACTTCACTTCACTTTTGGCTCGGACGATGAACAGACGTCTCTGTCCCGTCCTCGCATGGGAGCCATTAATGTTTTGTCTTTACTTAATTACTTACTTTTCTTATACTTAATATATATGTAAACATTCTTATGTTTATGTATACAGTATATTTGAGTATAGAAGTACAGTAAGTTTCCTTTTCAGTGTTTGTGCTGTGTGTGTGTAGGAAGTCCACTCAATTGTACGACAACATCTCCGTGTGGTCTCAGGCCCCCACGGTGACATTTCATGGGTGGCGATCTCTCCCTTGGTCATTCGGTCTCCCTTCGGCGGGCGCCGTGGGGAATCGTCATCGCTGGACTCTGTTTCTCCGCTGTTCCTCCTTCCCTACGGGGAACTTGGTCTATCAGTGTAGGGTACATGGGAGTTTAGTTTGACAACGGTCTCTCTCCTTGAGGTCGTTGACCCTTTTATTTCTACTACGTATTACGGTAGCTTCCTTCCCGTTGCGGGTTGAGTTGCTACTCCGTTTATTTTGTCTCAATTATTTTTAATCAAATCTAATTGTATTTGTTAACTTTTCAGCTTCTGTGTAGAACGCTTTCCTTCAGGGTTCATTCGTTCTTACTAGTAGTGAACATTCTTAGATGAATTACATAATTATAATTGTTATAATTCTGTTATGTTACAGTTCTCCGTCTTCCCCCCTTCCCGTGAGTGTCAGTGGGGGAGGAGGGCGCATTCCTGGTCCGTAATTCTTATGTTCTTTTCCCTCGGGGTTCCTCTTTGGAGTTCCCCCGGGGGAAAAAATGTTAACTAATTATTTTATTTTCACAGTTAACTATCTAGTTTTTCGTTTGCCTAAATTTCCAACGAAGCAGAGCTGTCCTGTTTGGGCCTGGGGAGTCTGCTGTTGCCGCCTCCTCTACGGCTTCGTCATGGGCGTGTTCCCTTCTCCTAGAAGTTCTCCCATGACAACTGTCAGTTCCTTAGTTCATATAGAACGCTCAGGAGGATCGCCTCCATTGGTGGGTAACTTCCCTTCTGAGGGAGGTTCCCTTCCCAGGTATGAGTTTTTTCCCCTTCATGGGGGGCAACTTTTCTTACCTTAATAATTCCTGGTTGGTTTTTCCTGGTCCTCGGGCGGTTGCTCTTGGTGCTGAGCGACCGCTTTTGTAACCATGCTCTTGGGGCTGAGCGGTTTCAAGGCCGGACCATGGAATTCGTGCGATTATGCTCTTGGTGCTGAGCGATCGCACTTGCAGCTACGCTCAAAGGGCTGGGTAGCTGCAGGAGCTCCTCTTTGGAGGGTTTCTCTTTATGGTCAGCTTGCTGATCCAACGGTCCTAAGGGGCGCCTTCATCAGTTCTTCTGGTCTCTTCTACGAAGTGTTCTCCTCTCTCGTTCGCGAGAGTCTCTCATTCGCGAGAAAGACACTCATAGAGACTCCTCTTCGGAGGACTCCCCTGCTGTTGTTGCTGAAGGCTCAGTTCCCCCCTCCGAACATCCTTCGAGTGTCTCTCCCCCTCGGGGGAGTTCACTAACAGAGACTCCTGTTCGGAGGACTGATGATGGTGCTCCTGTTCGTGGTCGTCTTCATCTTCAGCCGCAGAGGATCCTCCTCTACGATAACAGACTGTTACAGCTGCTTCGCTAGACCTTTCGGCAGATCGTTCGCGATCTCCGACACCTGCCAGACCTTCTTGTCTTCCATCTCCGTTCCTGGACGCAGATGCGCAGTGGTGGCCACTCCACCCCATTTTCCGACGGGCATCGGTCTCTTCAGGGCTAAGGGCTTATCTCACAATGTAAGTCCCTTAGTGCCAGGTTTTTTTACCTGTGCAACCTCGTTCTCAGTAGTTTGCAAATTCTCTCCTGCTGTGGACCAGTCTTCTGCTGAATCAACACTCCAGCGATCTCCTGTAGCAGAGTCTCGCTGTAGATCTCCTGATCGCCAACGCTTCTGGGACCTTCTGTGCGGCTACGCGCCTTGTGCACCAACGGTCTCCTGAACGCCCACGATCGGCCCTTTACTGATGTGCACAATGCGCGCCGACGATCTCCGGATCTGGGCGCAAGCAGGGAGATTATTTCTTCACTGAACTCCCCGTTCTCCTGCTCGCCAGCGCGCATCTGCGCCCCCCTTTCCTGATGTGCGCAATACACGCCAACGTTTGCCCACGCGCCCACGATCTTCGGATCTGGGTGCAGGCAAGGAGTTTATTCCTTCGCCTCCTCGCCGACGATCTCTCTGGTTCTGCACCCTCGCTGATATCGTCTGGCCACGCAACTACGCGCCTACGATATCCCGGTTCCTGCCTCGTCGCGCGCAGTTCAAGAAGTTCCTACGCTAGCGCACAGGCGCTCACAGGTTCTTCTGGACTCGCAGCGCCCTTCAGGAGTTTCGCGCCAACCAGTTCCAGCGCGCCAACGCGCCAGCACGCTTCCACTTCACACCGCGCCGCCCAGGAGACACCTCAGAGGCACCCCTGGGCTCTCCTTGAGCGCCAGCGATCTCCTGAGCGCCCGCGCGATTCTTCGCCTGCGCGTAAGCGTTTTCAACGTGCCAACGCTTCAATCGTCGTAGGTTTCCTATGCGCCCATGCGTTAACTCTCCTGTACGCGATCGGTCGCTACGCGCCACAATTCTCCCGTACTCGATCGGTCGCTATGCGCCACCGCTCGCCAACGCGCCTTCGCCCGCCTACGAGCCATTGCTCTCCAAGACGCGCCATCGCTTGTCAACGTGCCATCGCTCGCTTACGCGCCATCGCTCGCTTACGCGCCATCGGTCTCCCGGCTGCCTACGCTCGCCCTTACGACCGCGCGCCCACACGCCCGCGCACATACGCACCCATGCTCGCCCGCGCGCGAACCAACGGTTTTCCATCGCGTGAGCGCCAGCGCGATTCCTGCCAACGCGCCATCGCTCGCCAACGCGCCATCGCTCGCCAACGCGCCATCGCTCGCCAACGCGCCATCGCTCGCCAACGCGCCATCGCTCGCCAACGCGCCATCGCTCGCCAACGCGCCATCGCTCGCCAACGCGCCATCGCTCGCCAACGCGCCATCGCTCGCCAACGCGCCATCGCTCGCCAACGCGCCATCGCTCGCCAACGCGCCATCGCTCGCCAACGCGCCATCGCTCGCCTACCCGCCATCGCTCGCCAACCCGCCATCGCTCGCCAACCCGCCATCGCTCGCCTACCCGCCAGCGCTCGCCCTTACAACCGCGCTCGCCCTCACCTGCGCACTTTCGCCTGCGCGCGAACCAACGATTTACCATCGCGCGGCCAGGGCGATTTCGACCGTGATTCCCGTCGGGTTTTCGCGACACGGGCAACCTGGCGAGTCTTTTGGAGCGCGTACTTCCAGATCACGACCTTCACCCCGTAAACGCAGAGCATGGCACGTGCAAGAGCAGGAAGAATCTTCAAAGAGGTCTGGGCAACATTCTTCTCCTTCCTTTCAGACAGGCCCCATCATCTCTACTCCTCAGGATCGCTCGATTCCCTTCCTCCCAGCGGGAGTCGCTGACACTGCGTCTGTCAGCCGTCAGCAGAGGAGATACTTCGAGATCATGGGGGAACCTGGTTTTGCCCTTCCTCTCTACCATTCCGTGGAAGGGGCTTACCAGGGAGTTTTCTCTCGAAATTCTCCGCTCCGCCCGGCAGGTGACATTCTCGACTTCGGAGATCTTAAGCCAGGAGAAAGCCGCAAAGTGTGCCATGCGGGCCACTTCGTGGCTGGTCTTCTGGCTTGGATCTCTGGGCATCCTGTTGCGATCCGAGAATTTGTCTTAGGAGAGCTCCAGGAAGGTCATGGAAACTTTCCTCCTCTTGGGCACGAGCACCATCGTTTCCCGGCTCAACAAGTTTCAAACTTGTGGGCAAACTCGATGTTGAAGCATTGAGATGCAGTGACCGAGAGGTTCCTCTCGGAAGTCCCAACCATGGATGTCGGCAAGCTCAGACACTTCCATCCTTGGAAAGACCTTGTTTTGAGCCCAAGGACGGGGAACGGACAGCCGAGAGGTGGAGAAAGATGAATCACGATTCGCTTCTCCAAAGACGCTTACATCCAGACCCTACAAGCCTCCAGCGCCTCAACAACAACAGCCTCGTCAGCCTAGGACATCGGATCCGGCCCCAGCAGCTAAGACAAGGTGTCTAAATAGCAGCCCCCTCCTGTCAGAGACAAGAAGGGCGGGAAGTCCTCCTGGGGAGGCAATAATCTTAGAGGGAGCGGCCGAGGCCGCAAACGCTAGGATTGGCAACCCCCCTGCATGGTCCCCAGTGGGGGGATGCCTAAGGTTGCGTGCTCAGGTGGCAGCAACTCGGGGCCGATTCCTGCACGATCTCCGTGATCAGCCAAGGATATCGCGTCCTGTTCTTTACATCTCTACTGACAGCGAATCCAGTGTCGCTGAGCTCCTATGTCATGGGATCGGCAAAGGGGCTAGCACTTCTGGCAGAAGTCGAGACCATGCTCTAGAAGGATGCTCTCCAAAGGTCATCGACGGCTCCCCCTCCCACGGCTTCTTCAGTCGACACTCTTGTAAGAAAGCGTCTGAAGGCTGGAGACCTGTCTCGACCTCTCAGCCCTGAACAAGTTTGTCGAACAAACTTCGTTCAGCGTGGAACAGCAGAGTCAATCAGGCTTGTAGTGAGACCCCCCCCCCCCCAGATGCTGAAGCCTTGATGTGGATGGGGGGCTTAGGGATTAGCAGCTGGGTTCTGATGTTTGGTGGGAATTGCTTCCCCACTGGTCCTTGGGGCAAAGCTGTTGATCCAACTAAATTAGTCAGCACTTTCTCTTTTCCTTTTTTCTCCCATCTCCAACTCTTGGACATGAACTTGTTATTGACTTTGGCTTATGTTTGATTATGGTTTGACTGCCTCTTTGGATTTGACGCAGGTGGGATGGACGGCATGCCATCTCAAAAGAACTCGAGTACCTGACGTGACCGAGCGAGGGGAAAGTTTTATGTCAAACCTTTCCCTCAGTGCTGGGTCTGACGTTGACGGCCGTCATGACGCCTCAAGTGCTGAGGGCGGGGTGTATCTCTGGATATTGCTCCTAGGGCGGCCCTAATTGTAGGGATGAACCCGTCCTCTAAGTGTGGCTCCTTGGTGGGTGGGGGGAATATCCAGATGAAACTAATCTTCTCGTCATTATGGCGAACCCACCGAAACCCGTTGACGACCAATCCGCTTCCTCTCTGGCTGACTCTTCCAGGAAAATAGTTCACTCGATGGACTCGCATTCATCCAGTGCTATTACTCTGGAACCTTTCATTCCAACTTCCCCCAGATGCCAGAGAAATAAAAACTGGCAGTTTAAATGAATATTTAAGGGTCCTATATTGTGAGGGAATTACTCGCAATGGGAATTATGAAGAATTATTTAATGTTCTGAAAAAGTTTGGAGATATAACAAGAATGAAACTGCAGCTCTCCAAAGATAAACAAGAATTTGAGGCTTATGTCACTTTTAGTAACACATTACAAGCTACAAATGCTTTTCATGAAATAAGAAATGGTAAAGTTTCTGACCTTTCTTGTCGAGTGAAATTGCATTGTATAAAAAATGTTTTTCAATATTAATCTTACCCGATGATCATGTAGCTGTCAACTCTGTTGCCCGACAGAAATCTAAGGTCGGGATACGCCAGCGATCGCTATACAGGTGGGGGTGTACACAACAGCACCATCTGTCGAGTAGGTACTCAGGTACTTCTTGTCAACAAGAACTCAATTTTTCCTCTGTCGTGCCACCGGCAAGACCTACTTGGATACGCTGTTGTTTCTGGAGTTGTTTTTCACGATTTTGGTTATGTATTCGCTCTAGATTTTAGCCTTCGCTATTCAGGAACATTTATCATTAGCTTATCTAGCTTTTTGATTAATTTTGGATTAGTTGTTTATGAACTTTGCCAGTTTTTGGAATTCCCCCCTTGACTATTTCTACAATTCAAGATGTCTGACCAGTCTCAAGTCCCTAAGTACAGGCAGTGTAGCGTTAGGGCTTGTTCTAGGCGTCTTCCGAAGGCCTCCATTGATCCTCACACCGTTTGTTCCAATTGTAGGGGTAAATCCTGTCAATTGGAAGATCGATGTGAGGAATGCGCTGGGCTTTCGGAATTCGATTTTAACGAATTCCTTAAAAATGCTCGTAGGCTAGAGAAGGATAGGATCAGGAGGAGTTCTTCTCGCTCTTTTGATTTTTCCTCTCCCCATGCCCCTCAACCTATTCCTTCCCCTGTAGTGGTGACTCCCGACCCTGCTACTAGTGCTCAACCCTCCATGGCGGACATGATGCGTGCCATTCAGGCTCTTGGTGACAGAGTGGAGTCATTAGCTAATGACCGTAATCAACTCTTGGCAGATGTCAAAGAGTTGAAAGCGCAAAGTGCAGTGGGAAGTGTTGTGCGTGCAAGTGAAGTGAAAAGTGTCAGTGTCAGTGTTGCGCATGAGGGTACATCTGTTCGTGCCAGTCGTTCTCCCAGTCCGGGACCTCTTGCAAGCTCCCAAGCCCAGGGGAGAAGCAATGTCGAAGGACCAAAGGGTGCGGCAGGCCTTGATCAGCGTACGGATGTATCCTCAGTGGTTGCGGACGTATCTGTCAGAGATCGTCCCATCCACAAACAGACGAATGAGCCCTGTCATTCCTCGTCTGTGGAAGAAGTTTCGAGGAAGAAACGTTGGACCAAGGTCTCACGACCTCTCAAGCGTAAGGTCCCTTCCGAGCGAGTCCAACGGCCCAGGTGTAGCCACTGGGTCAGTTCGGACTCGCCGCAGTCTTCCGAAGACTGCACACCTCCCAAGAGAGGTAGAGTGGTTCCGCAGCAGGCAACTACTCCGTCTGTTGCCGCACCAACCACGGTAGATCCTAAGTGGTCCATGCTGCAGGCTATGCAGTCTCAGCTTGCTTCCTTTATGCAGGAGTATCATGCTGAGAAGGTTGACAATGCACCGGTTAACCTACAACCTGCCACGGTTGTGCGCTCAGCAGATACTGCGGCTGCCTGCTCCCACACTCCACCTGTGAGAGCTCCTCCACCGATGCGCAGTCCACCCTGCCAGACGCATGTTCTTGCTGCACCCTCCGTTGACATGCGTGAGCTTCCGCATCAGCAGTGGGAAGGTGCTGTCGAGCTGCCGTGTTTTGACGCAATGCGGCAGGCTCCGCAACCCATGCGGCATACTCCGCAACCCATGCGGCATGCTCCGCAACCCACGGCAGTCCCTCCCACGCACCAGCACTCTGCCTTTGTTGTTGCCAGCTCGCACACTGACCAGCAGCGGCATGATGTTGGATCCGCAGCAGCTACGCATGCACCCGTGCTGCCGGATTCAGCCGTTCAGCTTTCAGCTCCACCTTTGCCACTTCCTCCTCAGCTTTCGGATGATGGAGTATCCGATGACGAAGCTGCGCATTTGGACGATCCGCACTCCGACTTAGAAGAACCCAAGTCTACCCCTCCCTCCTTAGACTTTCGGAAAGTCCTTGCCTTGTTCAGGGACTTGTATCCGGAACAGTTTGTGTCTGCAACCCCTCGCTCTCCTCCCTCCGAGTTTGCTCTGGGCATGCAGTCAGCAGCTCCTGCCTTCACCAAACTTGTACTCGCACGCTCATCCAAGAGAGCTTTGAGGGTTATGGGAGAGTGGTTGCAGTCCAAGAAACAGCTGGGAAAGACTTCTTTCATCTTTCCGCCTACCAAGCTTGCTTCCAAATCTAGCGTCTGGTATGCCACGGGAGAGGAACCCGGCTTGGGAGTTCCTGCCTCTGCCCAGGGCGACTTCTCAAGTCTGGTTGACTCTCCCCGCAGGCTGGCTATGAGACGATCTAAGATTTGCTGGTCCTTTTCTGACATGGATCATCTGTTGAAGGGAGTCTTTCGTGCTTTTGAGATCTTCAACTTCCTCGATTGGTGTTTGGGAGCGTTAAGCAGAAAGACTTCCCCTTCGGATAAGGACTCTGCCATGCTTATCATGTCTAGCATGGACAAAGCCATTCGGGATGGATCTGGTGAACTTGCGGCTTCGTATGTGTCGGGAGTGCTTAAGAAGAGAGAACATCTTTGCTCCTTCTTGTCGGCTGGGATCACTCCTTGCCAGAAGTCGGAGTTGTTGTTTGCTCCGCTCTCCAAGTGTCTCTTTCCGGAGGAGCTGATCAAGGGGATGGCTGCCTCTTTGATCCAGAAGGATACACATGACCTGGTGGCGTCCTCCGCACGTAAGGCTAAAGCTTTACCTTCCGTGCCTAGACCTAGGATGGACACACCAGCATCTAGGTTCATCCCGCCCTTTCGTGGCAGAACCTCCAGCAGAGGTGGTACCCGTGCCGACAGTCACCGTGGCAAATCGAAGAAGGGTTCCAAGTCCTCAAAAGGCAGAATCTGACTGCCTACCGCTCCAGACAGCAGTGGGAGCCAGGCTCAAGAACTTCTGGCAAGCTTGGGAGAACAGAGGTGCAGACGCTCAGTCTGTGAGGTTGCTAAGGGAGGGGTACAGGATTCCGTTCTGCCGCAGTCCCCCTCTAGCAACTTCTCCCATCAACCTCTCTCCCAACTACAAGGAGAAGGACAAGAGGCTAGCGTTGCAACAAGAGGTGTCGCTCTTGCTACAAAAGGGAGCGGTAGTCATAGTCCGGGACCATCAATCCCCGGGCTTCTACAACCGTCTCTTCCTGGTAGCGAAGAAGACAGGAGGTTGGAGACCGGTGCTGGACGTCAGTGCTCTCAATGCTTTTGTCACCAAGCAGACGTTCACAATGGAGACGACGAAGTCGGTCCTAGCAGCGGTCAGAAAGGAAGACTGGATGGTCTCGTTAGACCTGAAAGACGCGTACTTTCATGTCCCCGTCCATCCAGACTCCCAACCTTTCCTAAGGTTCGTCTTTGGAAAGGTAGTGTACCAGTTCCAAGCCCTGTGCTTTGGCCTAAGCACGGCACCTCTTGTGTTTACCAAACTGATGAGGAATATTGCCAAATTCCTTCACTTGGCAGACATCAGAGCCTCCCTCTATTTGGACGACTGGCTTTTAAGAGCTCCGTCAAGTCGTCGCTGTCTGGAGAATCTCAGATGGACTATGGATCTGACCAAGGAATTGGGCCTCCTGGTCAATATAGAGAAGTCCCAACTCGTCCCATCCCAAACCATTGTCTATCTAGGTATGGAGATTCAGAGTCGAGCTTTTCGGGCTTTTCCGTCGGCCCCAAGGATCAGTCAAGCCCTAGAATGCATCCAGAGCATGCTGAGAAGGAACCGATGTTCAGTCAGACAGTGGATGAGCCTAACAGGGACACTTTCATCGCTGGCCCAGTTCATCGAGTTAGGGAGACTCCACCTCAGCCCCCTTCAGTTTCATCTAGCTGCTCACTGGAGAAAGGACATGACGCTAGAGGCGGTCTCAGTGCCTATTTCCGAAGAGATGAGGTCTACACTGACGTGGTGGAAGAACAGCATTCTTCTCAAGGAAGGTCTACCATTGGCTGTTCAGACCCCCGACCACCGTCTCTTCTCGGACGCATCGGACACGGGCTGGGGTGCGACACTGGACGGACAGGAATGCTCGGGCAATTGGAATCAGGAGCAAAGAACACTTCACATCAACTGCAAGGAGCTTTTGGCAGTTCATCTGGCCTTGATAAACTTCAAGTCCCTCCATCTAAGCAAGGTGGTGGAGGTGAACTCCGACAACACCACAGCCTTGGCGTACATCTCCAAGCAAGGAGGGACTCATTCGAGGAAGTTGTTCGAGATCGCAAGGGACCTCCTCATTTGGTCAAAAGATCGAAAGATTTCGCTGGTAACGAGGTTCATTCAGGGCGACATGAATGTCATGGCAGATCGCCTCAGCCGGAAGGGTCAGGTCATCCCCACAGAGTGGACCCTTCACAAGAATGTTTGCAGCAGACTATGGGCCCTGTGGGGTCAGCCCACCATAGATCTATTCGCTACCTCGATGACCAAGAGGCTCCCGATGTATTGTTCTCCGATTCCAGACCCAGCAGCAGTTCACGTGGATGCCTTTCTTCTGGATTGGTCCCATCTAGACCTGTATGCGTTCCCTCCGTTCAAGATCGTCAACAGGGTACTCCAGAAGTTCGCCTCTCACAAAGGGACACGGTTGACGTTGGTTGCTCCCCTCTGGCCCGCGAGAGAATGGTTCACCGAGGTACTGCAATGGCTAGTGGACGTTCCCAGGACTCTTCCTCTAAGAGTGGACCTTCTGCGTCAGCCGCACGTAAAGAAGGTACACCCAAGCCTCCACGCTCTTCGTCTGACTGCCTTCAGACTATCGAAAGACACTCAAGAGCTAGAGGCTTTTCGAAGGAGGCAGCCAGAGCGATTGCCAGAGCTAGGAGGACATCCACTCTCAGAGTCTATCAGTCAAAATGGGAAGTCTTCCGAAGCTGGTGCAAGGCGAATGCAGTTTCCTCAACCAGTACCTCTGTAACGCAGATAGCTGACTTCCTTTTACATCTAAGGAATGTAAGATACCTATCAGCTCCTACGATCAAAGGTTACAGAAGCATGTTGGCAGCGGTCTTCCGCCACAGAGGCTTAGATCTTTCCACCAACAAAGATCTACAGGACCTCCTTAGGTCTTTTGAGACCTCAAAGGAACGTCGGTTGACCACACCGGGCTGGAACCTAGACGTGGTTTTAAGGTTCCTGATGTCAGCAAGGTTCGAACCGCTTCAATCAGCCTCTTTTAAGGATCTCACATTGAAGACTCTTTTCCTCGTTTGCTTAGCAACAGCTAAAAGAGTCAGTGAGATTCACGCCTTCAGCAGGAACATAGGTTTTACATCTAAAACGGCTACATGTTCCTTGCAGCTTGGTTTTTTAGCTAAAAACGAGCTTCCTTCTCGTCCTTGGCCCAAGTCGTTCGAGATCCCAAGCCTGTCCAACTTGGTGGGGAACGAACTAGAGAGAGTACTTTGCCCAGTAAGAGCTCTTAAGTACTATTTAAGACGTACAAAGCCTTTACGAGGACAATCAGAAGCTTTATGGTGTTCTATCAAGAAACCTGCTTTACCGATGTCTAAGAACGCAGTTTCTTATTACATCAGGCTTTTGATTAGAGAGGCCCATTCTCATCTGAAGGAAGAAGACCTTGCTTTGCTGAAGGTAAGGTCACATGAAGTTAGGGCTGTCGCTACTTCAGTGGCCTTCAAACAGAACCGTTCTCTGCAGAGTGTTATGGATGCAACCTATTGGAGAAGCAAGTCAGTGTTCGCATCATTTTACCTCAAAGATGTCCAGTCTCTTTACGAGAACTGCTACACCCTGGGACCATTCGTAGCAGCGAGTGCAGTAGTAGGTGAGGGCTCAACCACTACTTTCCCATAATCCCATAACCTTTTTTAATCTTTCTCTTGAAATGCTTTTTATTGTTGTTTTTGGGTTGTACGGAAGGCTAAGAAGCCTTCCGCATCCTGGTTGATTTGGCGGGTGGTCAAATTCTTTCTTGAGAAGCGCCTAGATTAGAGGTTGTGATGAGGTCCTTTAGTATGGGTTGCAGCCCTTCATACTTCAGCACCTAGGAGTCGCTCAGCATCCTAAGAGGATCGCTAGGCTCAGTAAGGAAGACGTACTTAAAAAGGCTGAGTAATGGTTCAAGTCGACTTCCTTACCAGGTACTTATTTATTTTATGTTTGTTATTTTGAATAACTGCTAAAATGAAATACGGGATACTTAGCTTCTATGTTAACATGTATGCTGGTCTCCACCCACCCCCCTGGGTGTGAATCAGCTACATGATCATCGGGTAAGATTAATATTGAAAAATGTTATTTTCCTTAGTAAAATAAATTTTTGAATATACTTACCCGATGATCATGAATTTAAGGACCCTCCCTTCCTCCCCATAGAGAACCAGTGGACCGAGGAGAAAATTGAGTTCTTGTTGACAAGAAGTACCTGAGTACCTACTCGACAGATGGCGCTGTTGTGTACACCCCCACCTGTATAGCGATCGCTGGCGTATCCCGACCTTAGATTTCTGTCGGGCAACAGAGTTGACAGCTACATGATCATCGGGTAAGTATATTCAAAAATTTATTTTACTAAGGAAAATAACATTTTAGACTCGGAATATGACTTTATACCCAAATGCTCTGCCTTGCATGAAGAAGTTCTGGAAAAACCAGAATAGTACCAGAACCAGTCTGGTATGTTGCTTCATACAAGGAGGGCTGTAATAATCTGATAAAGGGGTATGAATGTATTGAAAAAAAGGTAGGCTGTATTCCACAGGGAAATTTAACACGCTATGGCCGTTGTCTGCTTATTAAAGCAGGTAACGAATCTCAAGCTGTATTATTGAATAATTTTAAAGCTTCCTCGTCAGATATAATTCAGTGTGTCTCTCCTCACCACTCTTACAACCACGCAAGAGGAATTATTTATAGTAGGGATCTAAGTGAATTTTCTGTTGAAGATATACTGAAAAGATGCCCAGCTACTGTTCTTAAAGCTAAAAAACTAAAAGGGAATAATAATGCAATTTGTTTAATCTTTTCATCACATTACCAACCAGATTACATCAAGATCAGACACTTAAACATTCCGGTCAAGAAATTCCACCCACGACCAATGCAATGTTATAAGTGTTACGAGTATGGCCACATAATGTAAAGTGTACTAATAAGAAAAGATGTTATATTTGTTCCGAATTTCTTGATCCCAACGAATTCCATGATACCTCCGCCGATTTTACTCATGAAAAGTTTTGTTTCCATTGTGAGGGAGCTCACTCCCCCAATTCTAAACTGTGTCCTCAGTACAAACTGGAGCAATCAATAATTGAGACTGCCAATAATGAGCATATAACTTTTGGTGCAGCAAGGAAAAAACTTAATGGTTCTAATCCAACATATGCCAGAGTTTTGTCCAATCCCGTAAAGTTAAATAATAACTCAAGGAATACTTACCCCACAGTTACTGCTGGATCTAAATATCCTGAGATTTCACCTTCTTCATCAACAAATCCCTCAAGGCCCGACAAGATTTCCAATAATTCCACAAGCCACAGAACTCTCATCCAGTTCCAGCTATTCTGGAAAACAATAATAGCAGTAGAATAAACAAAAAACCAAATAACAAAGTAGGCCAAAATGGTTCCTTAAAGCAAGAAGACCGTATTCCACTGCAAAACCGTTTCAACACACTTGCCACAGACAGTGCCAGCAAGGCTATAGAAAACATAGGAGAAATAGAGATGGTTGATATCGAGCCCCATAAATCAAAATGCGTGAACAAGAAAAGAGTAATTGAAGATACAACACCACCCAAACCCCAAAAAACAAATAATATAGAATTTATACCAGATGCAATTGAAATGGATATCGAAAAATTACTAGAACTCCCAACCTCTGGACCCGAACCTAACACAGTCAATAACCACATCACTAAACAAGTGATAAACGTTGAAGTCCATAGGAATCCCCATGACCCTCAAGGAAGTGAAAGCAAGTCGAATAATAATGCACCCATTAAAGAAATATTCCCTTCTCCAGTTCTAGGTATGACTGGAAAACTAATGCTTTCACGTAAAACAATGGCAGAAAATACAACGCACAAAGTTTCATGTGGTTGTAACGATTGCTTCATGGCAGAATTCAATGACCCTAAAAATCTAAATGTACATAAGATGAATAATATAATAGATAATTTTACTAAGAACAAAAACAAAAACCAGTATGACAAATTAGAAAGCCACAATGCTGGTTGTATGTGTGTTGACCATCTAATAAAGAAACGTGCAACAGGCACCCTCCAACTGGAAAAATTTATAGAAAAACTTAACCTTAATCCAAATGACACCCAGGAAGCTAATACAAACAAGGGTAAAACCCAGGGAGCCATACCCAAGGAACCAAATCTTGATTCAAAAACTACAACTAGCGTAGTCAAGCAGAAACCCGTCTCCAACAGAATAAGCAGAAATAATGCCTTACCCAGTGGAAATTTATCTTCTTTGCCGTAACGTTCAATCTTTACATAATTCAGTGGAATATTAATGGTCTTAAAACCCGTTTACATTTAGGGGAAATCCAAAGACTATTGAAAAATTATATCCCTATTGCAATATGCTTACAACATACTAATGATACTGTTCCTTCAATAGGAAACTACAATTTAGCATCTCGCTCAATCCCTTCTCCCAATACTTTAGGGACTGCAGTATATGTTCATAATAAAGTAACTTATGATGCTTCATTATTCAACACATCAGCATTTCAATTATCTGGAGTTAGATTACATCTAAATAATGACACTTTTAATATCTATAATATGTACAATCAACCCTCTTTCAACTATGATATACAAAATCTACCTAAAGTACTCCCAAATATGCAAGATGATATACTATTACTAGGAGACTTCAACTCCCATAACTCCATATGGGACACCAATTGTGTTGATGTTGACATAAATGGTTCAAAGGTTGAACAGATGATGAATGATCATAACCTCTGTATATTGAATGAGGCAGAGAGTAGCACTTACTATTCAAAAGCTCATGGAACCTATTCGTCAATAGATTTAACTCTGTGTTCCAATAATATTGTTGATAGGTTCGAATGGAATGTCTTAGACGACCGGTTTACCAGTGATCATTTTCCTATTTTGATTACCATATTAGGACATACACCAACTTCTTCGATTCAACGATAAAATACAGATAAAGCTGACTGGGATAAGTTCAAGTTTTACACTAATCAAGTGCCTCCCTTTGATTACTCCCAAGATCATGATAAAACAAATGATGACGTTGTGAATTTTATCACACAAGCGGCTGATAAATCGATACCTCTGACTGGCACCCGACAGTTAAAACATTCAGTCCCATGGTGGTCAGAGACATTAACCCAGCTGATAAACGAAAAGCATGCAGTTGGAAGAAAATTAGAAACCCTAAATAAAAGATTCAAACATTTGAGTACTGGTCCCCTAATGTTAGGGAATAAAATAAACAAACTGGTTGACATAGCAATAGAAATTAGTGTGTTGAAACCATATTTTAATAGGGTTTTTGCTAAATTCAGAAAGGAAGTAATTAAAGGCAAGATAATTTCATGGCAAAAATACGTGACAAGCATATCGGATAATATTTCTGTGCAGAAGGTGTGGCAGAAGTTTAGGAAGATTAATGGCCCTTACAGCAAACCAGCGAGACACGCATTAATGCATAACGGCTCGTTAATACATGATACTCAGACAATCTCTAATATTATCGGCCATAATATTGAAAATATAAGCAGCATTGATAATTTAGATGCCCACTTTCGAGCCATTAAAAGAAGAGAAGAAGCAACACCATTGAACTTTGATACTATGGAGGATATATATTACAATAAAAGATTCACTGAAGAGGAGTTGGAATTTGCCTTATCTAATTGTAGGTCAAAAGCCCCGGGTAAAGATAAGATAAATTTCGATATGAT